>NC_086451.1:169471579-169771579 GCF_028390025.1 Pseudophryne corroboree
GAAAGAAGCCTGAGGTAACCTTTCCCCCCTCACACGAGCTGAACGAGTTATGTGAAAAAGCCTGGGAATCTCAAGATAAAAGACTGCAGATTTCCAAAAGGATTCTTATGGCGTATCCTTTCCCATCAATGGATAGGTTAAGATGGGAATCCTCCCCTAGGGTGGACAAAGCATTAACACGCTTATCCAAGAAGGTAGCCCTCCCGTCCCAGGATACGGCTACCCTCAAAGAGTCTGCTGACCGCAAACAGGAGATAACCCTGAAGTCCATTTATACACATTCGGGTACCTTACTCAGACCGGCAATTGCGTCGGCCTGGGTGTGTAGTGCTGTAGCAGCATGGACGGATACCTTATCTGAGGGGATGGATACCCTAGATAAGGATACTATTTTATTGACCCTGGGGCATATAAGAGATGCTGTCCTATATGTGTGTATGCAAAGTACAGGTGGTGCTGCAGGGCTCACACCCTTTTACTTGTCTTGTAGAGCAACTCTGGAGCTGTTATTGGATCCATCTGCTGCAGGCCTTCCCCCAGGAATGCTTGCACTAGTTGTTGCATTTGGTTTGTTGTTTGGGGGTGCTTCAGTATTAGGCAGCCTTCTGCCCTCCCACATTCATCTGAAAATGTGTTCTCCCTGCAGTTGTTGTCCCCAGATGAGAGTTCCCTTGTGCTTCCTCAGTTGAATCTCCTTAACTTGACGGGGGTGTACCCGAGCAGCCGCCCTCCACAGCCCTATCCCAACACATACTTATCTTGCATATGAGATCTCTTGATCATGAAGATAGTTCTCACAGGGTGAGGTTCATCCATTACATTTTAAAGTAGGAAGGTACAAATTACATATTCGAATTACATATATGTGCTGGATTCAAATGTTTTCCCCCCTTCCTTTCTCAATTGTGCCCATCAGCAGCTATTCTTATGTTGCTGCCAATGGTTGTGACACATTTTTTTCTTCTGTGGGGTACACTGGACTCCACAAGGATTCATATTGGGGTGTAGAGTAGGATCTTGATCTGAGGCACCAACAAGCTCAAAGCTTTTGACTGTTCACAAGATACTCAGCGCCCCCTCCTCTATAACCTCGCTTCCATGAACAGGGAGCTCAGTTTGTAGTTGGTGCCTTCAGTAGCAGGCCACTTAACAGGGGGCTGCCTCAGGCAGCCTATTCTTAGCTATTAATTTTGACAAGAAAAGAAGAACTTTTTTAATAAGAATCTACAAGGGCTGCAGCAGGCTAGGTCTAATAGACATATTTACTGCAGCTCCATCACTCCCAGCGGCACAGTATACTCCAGTGCCCCGGTTGCTGGGTCACTGCAGCGGAGGCTCCGGTTTCTTCCTAAGGTCAGTCACACACACACCGCCCTCCGGGATCACGAGGCCGCTGATGAAAGGGTGGTAAGGGGCTTCTGTGCCCACTTTATACCGTGATCCAGCGTGGCTGTAGGGGGCGGGCCGTGTGCGCACTGGCGTGGACACTGATTACTGGGCAGCTGCTCCACTAGCCACCAGGGACAGTTAAGGAGCACAGCTCTGGGGGTTTTTCACCTATATTAACCCCATTTTGTACTACCCGCAGTGCATTGTGATAGGTAATAGGGCCTGATTCAGGTTGGATTGCAATCGCAATAAGCAATCCAACTGCAAAAATTGCTAAGAGCATAAGCATCCGCCTGCAGATAATGCGATCGCCTCTGCCTGTCAATCGGTGCAGGGGGGGGAGGGGGGGGGTCAACAACACTCCATTTCCAAGTCGGAGATGGAGCGGTGCGGGGGCAGGGTTTTCAATATTGGGTCGGCAACGGAGAAACAGGAGGCGTGGTCAGAGCGGCTGCATGACATCACATGGGCCGGACTCCGCCAGTGGAGCCCCAGCGTCATGCAGTAGATTTTGTAGAGGCCGGGGAGGACTTCTGTTCCTGGGAGCTAGCTGTGTTGTGCATCTTTTTTCCTCTGCCCCTACCTCTGGCAAGAAAGGACGCACCTCGCACTTTCTTGTTTCTTTGTGACCGAAAGGACTGCATTTGATAATGCAGAGCTTTCTTATGCTGTGAGGGAACATAAGGTAAAAAATTTGATTTTCCAGCTGTAGCTGTGCGTGTTAATGCTTTGTCCATCCTAGGGGAGGATTCCCATCGTAACCTATCCGTTGATGGGAAAGGATACGCCATAAGAATCCTTTTGGAAATCTGCAGTCTTTTATCTGGAGATTCCCAAGCTTTTTCACATAACTCGTTCAGCTCGTGTGAGGGGGGAAAGGTTACCTCAGGCTTTTTTCCCTTGTACATATGTACCCTCTTGTCAGGGACAGGGGGTTCCTCTGTGATGTGCAAAACATCTTTTATTGCCATAATCCTATATCGAATGGATTTTGCCAATTTTGGCTGTAACTTTGCATCAACGTAATCGACACTGGAGTCAGAATCCGTGTCGGTATCTGTGTCAACAATCTGGGATAGTGGGCACTTATGAGACCCTGACAGTCCCTGCGACATAGGATCAGGGATGAGTTGAGACCCTGACTGTCCCAAAGCTTCAGCCTTGTCTAATCTTTTGTGCAATGAGTTTACACTAGCATTTAAAACATTCCACATATCCATCCAATCAGGTGTCGGCGGAGACACCACATTCATTTGCTCCCGCTCCTCTCTAATATAGCCTTCTTCCTCAGACATGTCGACACACGTGTACCGACACACCACACACACACAGGGAATGCTTTTTCTGAAGACAGTTTCCCCACAAGGCCCATTGGAGAGACAGAGAGAGAGAGTATGCCAGCACACACCCCAGCGCTATATAACCCAGGAATAACACAGTAACTTAATGTTTGTCCAGTAGTGCTGCTGTATGTCATTTGCGCCGAATTATGTGCCCCCCCTCTCTTTTCAACCCTCTTGTCTACCATGGTATAAGCAGGGGAGAGTCCGGGCAGCTTCCTCTCAGCGGTGCTGTGGAGAAAAAATGGCGCTGGTGAGTGCTGAGGGAGAAGCCCCGCCCCCTCGGCGGCGGGCTTCTGTCCCGCTTAAACTGTAAAATTGGCAGGGGCTCATACATATACAGTGCCCAGCTGTATATATGTTATATTTTTGCCAAAAAGAGGTTTATATTGCTGCCCAGGGCGCCCCCCCTGCGCCCTGCACCCTTACAGTGACCGGAGTATGTGAGGTGTATGGGAGCAATGGTGCACAGCTGCAGTGCTGTGCGTTACCTCAGTGAAGATTATGAACTCTTCTGCCGCCTCTGAAGTCTTCTTTTCTTCTCATACTCACCCTGCTTCTATCTTCTGAATCTGCAAGGGGGACGGCGGCGCGGCTCTGGGACGGACGGCGAGGGTGAGATCCTGCGTACCAATCCCTCTGGAGCTAATGGTGTCCAGTAGCCTAAGAAGCAGGACCTTGCAACTCAGAGAGTAGGGCTGCTTCTCTCCCCTCAGTCCCTCGATGCAGGGAGTCTGTTGCCAGCAGTGCTCCCTGAAAATTAAAAACCTAACAAAATACTTTCTGTCAGAAAGCTCAGGAGAGCTCCTGAAAAGCACCCAGTCTCAACTGGGCACAGTATCAAACTGAGGTATGGAGGAGGGGCATAGAGGGAGGAGCCAGTGCACACCCAGAACTAAAGTCTTTCTTAAAGTGCCCATGTCTCCTGCGGAGCCCGTCTATCCCCATAGTCCTTACGGAGTCCCCAGCATACTCTAGGACATTAGAGAAACTAGAATTTTAATACCTACCGGTAAATCCTTTTCTCTTAGTCCGTAGAGGATGCTGGGCACCCGTCCCAGTGTGTACTGTGTCTGCTGTTATTAAATGGCCCTTAACTCCAGAACATTTATGTGGAGACAACTTTCCTGACTTGACCATCTTCCTTGGACGTTTTCCCCCTGTGTGACTGCTCCCCACCTCGAAAGGGTTGCATCCGTGGTCCCTAGGATCCAGTCCTGGATCCCGAACCATCGCCCCTCTAGGAGGTGAGAACTGTGCAGCCACCAATGGAGTGAGATTCTGGTCTTGGAAGACAGGATTATCCTCCGGTGCATGTGTAAGTGGGATCCGGACCACTTGTCCAACAGGTCCCACTGGAACACTCTGGCATGGAACCTGCCAAACTGAATGGCCTCGTAGGCCAAAACCATTTTCCCCAGCAACCGAATGCATTGATGGATTAACACTCTTGCTGGTTTCAGAATTTGTTTGACCAGACTCTGGATCTCCATAGCCTTTCCACTGGAGGAAAACCTCTTCTGTGTCCAGTATCACTCCCAAAAACAACAACCGCGTCATTGGGACCAACTGCGATTTTGGCAAGTTTAGGAGCCAACCATGTTGTTGAAGAACTGTCAGGGAGAGTGCAATGTTTTGCACCAACTGGTCCCTGGATCTCGCCTTTATCAGGAGAACATCCAAGTACGGGATAATTGTGACTCCTTGCTTGCGAAGGAGAACCATCATTTCCGCCATCACCCTGGTGAAAATCCTCGGAGCCGTGGACAGACCAAATGGCAACGTCTGAAATTAGTAATGACAATCCTGAATTGCAAACCTCAGGTAGCTTGATGCAGTGGCTAAATGGGAACATGTAAGTAGGCATCCTTTAAGTTTACCAAAACCATGAAATCTCCTTCCTCCGGACTGGAGATCACTACCGTGAGAGATTCCATCTTGAAATTGAATTTCTTTAGGTAGAAATTGAGGGATTTCAGATTTCAGATTGGTCTGACTGAGCCGTCCGGCTTCGGGACCACGAAGCGGCTTGAATAAAAACCTTCTCCCTGCTGACTAAGGCTGATTTGAACAATCGGTGAGGGGGAACGTCTTGAAACCCCAGTTTGTACCTTTGGGACACTATTTATAAAACCCACGAGTCCAGGTCCGAATGAATCCAGAACTGACTGAAGAGTTTTAGACGTGCCCCCACTGGTGCGGGCTCCTGCAAGAAAGCCCTAGCGTCATGCAGTGGATTTGGCAGAAGCAGAGGACAATCTCTGCTCCTGCAATCTTGAAGAGGCTACAGACCTCTTCCCTCTTCTCCTTCCTCTACCTGCAAAGAAAGGGGAATCTTAACTTCTTGCATATCTATTGAGCCGAAATGACTGCATCAGATAATGATGCGTCTTTATCCGTTGAGAGGGAACATAGTGCAAGAAGGTTGACTTACCTGCGGGAGCTGCCGAGATCAAATTAACTAGGCCGTCGCCAAACAAGGCTTCACCTTCATAGGGAAGAGACTCCCTTTCTTCTTGGAGTCAGTATCAGCATTTCCTTGGTGAATCCAGATATACAGGGAATGGGGGGAAGGGGATGTGTTCTGCACCAGCTATTAAATTCTAAATATTTGTATGAAGAGGCCCCAATAAATGTCCATCAGTTATATTAAATATTAATTGTAGGACGTTCGGGGGTGCTACCAGAGACAAGTAATGTTATGCAGGAAAGGAGAAGAGAAAAGAATGTCTCTTTTGCTGGCGCACAAATGATGATTTAAAAATTAACTTTTAATAAATTCGTTAAAATTGTCTAAACACGAAATAAAGTACAATAAGTTTGTATAATGTAATTACCATATATAATAAATGGAAATACATTTATTAATATCAAGGTTCGCTACCTGTGTTGTGTCTTTATTATTGATCCAAATTGACTATATCAATTAGTCTGATACTGAATTACTGGACACTATGTAATATTAGTTGAATGTATATTAGTAATTCACTTGACAAATGTCAGAACCTGGCAATAGTTCTACATATCATACACTTACAGCACTCTTTCCACAATATTTTCCCTTTATTCCAGATCAAATGGTATAATCCCCCACAGTAATTATTCCTGTTGTAGTATAGTACAGTATGGTTGCTGGGGACGTCTTTAATGAAAAGAGAGGGAACATCTAATGTGTCTCCTTATGGGTAAAATACTTGCAAGCTAAGTGCTATGAATAGCATCAGCATGTAGATAAATGCTGAGTGTTAGGTGAGTAATGCAGATAAATAGGGATATCTAATAATTCTATAGAATAGTGGGTGAATTATTAGATATCCCTATTTATCTGCACCTCTAAGCACACTATTTGACTGTCCACACCCTGCTGTGCCTATTACCCATCTCCTCCACCACCCTCAACACTGACCCACACATCATTCACCCACAAAGATACAATAAAGGTAGTTTGGATAAATTAGCTAAATGAAATGGATTTAACCAATTTATCTAAATGACCATTTTTGGATGTTTTCCAGTGTTTGGGAGCAAATGGTCAATTGTCATTTGCTGCCACATATTAGCATAATTTTGTTTCAACTAGAAAAAAAATTGGACAGATAATCTAAGTGTGGATCCAGTTTAATGCTGATTTCAGAGCAAACTATAGACTTGATTGAGGTACTGTGTCCCCGGTACCAAATACCAATTAAAATAATATTTTGAGGTGTGAGGTGTTCAAAAAAGACTGAAAATGAGTGGAAATTATGGTTATTGAGGTTAATAATACTATGGGATCAAAATGACCCCCAAATTCTATGATTTAAGCTGTTTTTTAGGGTTTTTTGAAAAAAACACCCGAATCCAAAACACACCCGAATCCGACAAAAAAATTTCGGTGAGGTTTTGCCAAAACGCGTCCGAACCCAAAACACGGCCGCGGAACCGAACCCAAAACCAAAACCCGAAAAATTTCCGGTACACATCACTACTTAATTAGAACTTCGGTCAATGTGAATTAATTATTGGACTCAACCATGGTTATCCTTAAAACCCAGGGGTCTATTTAAGATCGATCTTAATCGATGTTGGGCTTCCAGGTTGAAAAAAACACACATTTACTAACATTTTAAAATTTATATAAAAAAATCATCTGTTCGTAAATGCAGTGCACATGGTTTTGCCCAACTGCTAACAAAATTCCTGCTGCGATCAACTTGGAATTACCCCCATCGATTGATGTTTTCACACTGCTCGTTCCAACCCCAAAAACTATGAAGAGGATGGGGGCATATACGCAGGGTCCATCCTGTGCATGTGCCTACATTTTCTCCGGGTGCCCCGCAGAAAATGCGAATGCCTCTGCCTGTCAATCAATAGAGGGCGTACCTTCGCAGGTATATCGCGATCATGAGCCATGTCTCCCATTTTTGTCATTATAGGTGCTCTGTGAGCTGCTGACCATGCCCCAGCCCCTCTGTCTCCCGTGAATAGACATTCGGGCTTATTCAGACCAGATCGCTTCAATTTATTTTCACCCAGCGGGCAATCAGGTCTGCACTGCACATGCGTATGCGCCACAATGCGTAGGTGCACAAGAAGATTGACAAGAAGAGGGTGTTTGTGTGGGTGGCAACTGAATGTTTCTAGGGAGTGTCCGGAAAAACACTGGAGGGACCCGGCGTTTTGTGGGAGGATTTGTGACGTCACCTCAATGGCTGAGTAAGTGCTGAGCTGTGCAGCTCTTGTGCACATGTGATCACACACCTGCACAGCAAATTTTCCCTTCCGCTGTAGGCGGCAACCACCTGATCACAGGGATGCAAAAAACACACCCTAGCGATCAGGTCTGAATTACCCACAATGTGCATATTTGCAGAGCAACAAGCTACAGGGAGCCTTCCACCCCCCCCCCCCCCTTCCCCATGACTATGGGACACTGGGGGGGGGGGGAGGTGTTTGGGTTAGCTGGACATTCCCAAAAAAAGTGACTGTCCTGCAAAAATTGGGTTAGTTGGGAGGTATGTGCAAATACATTTATTGTTTTGCATGCAGGGTAAATACTGGCTTCTTTGACATTTAGCCACAAATGCTGCACAGTTGAATTACAGTATTACACTGCAATTAACAGTTATGCTAGGACATTCCTTCTCCCAAAATCTACCTCTCTTTGCATGTTACATCTGTCCCACAGTGGCGTGCGGTGAGGTCAGTGGCTAGTGAGGCACTACAGCCATAATGTCCGCCGAATCCTGCCGATGACCATTAGCCAATGCCCGCTACTGCCTCTGAGCCGATACCCACTGCCACCGCCAATGGCTTACAAACTCTCCCACAATCAACTGACCCAGCCCTCCACCACTAATTTCTATCTCAGTCCGATGCCGCCAATGCCCGCTGCCTGCCTGCTCATTGTTCTTGTGATATATTATAAATTTTTAAAGAAAAAAAATGAGTGTTTGGGACTGGGAAGGGTGAGGGAGGAGGACATGAATGCAATTTTGTTGTCCAGGGCTTCCATTAACTTAAAGGAGAAGGGTCTGAATGGGTTAAAAAAAATGTGTGAGGACCCCCCTCCTTAGTATAACCAGCCTCTTTGAGCCGGTCCTGGTTATTTAAATACTGGGGGAAAAATTGGACAGAGGTTCCCCGTATTTAGACAACCAGCACCGGGCTCTTAGACGGGTCCTGGTTCCAAAAATACGTGGGACAAAATATGTAGTGGTCCCCCATATTTTTAAAACCAGCACCGGGCTCCACTAGCCAGAGAGATAATGCCACAGCCAGGGGACACTTTTATGTAGGTCCCTGCGGCCCTGGCATTACCCCTCCAACTAGTCACCCCTGGCCGGGGTTCCCTGGAGGAGTGGGGATCCCTTAAATCAAGAGGTTCCTCCCCTCGAGGCACCCAAGGGCCAGGGGTGAAGCCCGAGGCTGTCCCCAGCACCCCTGGGTGGTGGGTGCCGGGCTGATAGCCATATGTGTAAAAAAAGAATATTGTTTTTTTGTTGTGGAACTACAAGGCCCAGCAAGCCTCCCCCACTTGCTGGTACTTGGAGAACCTCAAGTACCAGCAGGCGGGGAAATATCGGGCTCGCTGGTACCTGTAGTTCTACAACAACAAAAAATACCCAAATAAAAACACAAACACACACACACCGTGACAGTAAAATTATTGAGACAGGCTGTAGCATGTGGATGCATGTAACCCTATAAAAGTGATGGATTGGGTGACTATTACAATACCCACTGTTGCTGTCTGAAAAATGATGGATATATAGATTGCTCTGCCGAGATATGTTTTTTTTCTAAAATGCACCACAGGTATGGATGGATAGTATACTTGACGACACAGAGGTAGGTAGAGCAGTGGCCTACTGTACCGTACTGCTATATATTATATTATTTATTATTATTATCCTTTATTTATATGGCGCCACAAGGGTTCCGCAGCACCAAATTACAGAGTACATAAACAAATAATCAAACAGGAAAACAGCAACTTACAGTTGATGACAATATAGGACAAGTACAGGGTAAATAAACATAGCTACATCAGCAGATGACACTGGAATAAGTATCAGGTGGCAGAAGACTGCTGGATTTGGTGCAGCTGAAGATTATTAAAGTAAGAAAAGAGTAAGCACATGAGGGAAGAGGGCCCTGCTCATGAGAGCTTACATTCTAAAGGGGAGGGGTAGACAGACAGGGGTGAGACAGATGGGGTACATAGAGAGCGTGGAACAGAGGTTTAGGATGAGATTTGGCTGGGTTTGGTGAAGAAGTGGGTCTTGAGAGCCCATTTGAAGTTTTGTAGAGAGGTGGAGAGTCTGAGGGGGAGAGGTAGGGAATTCCAGAGAAGTGGTGCAGCACGTGAAAAATCTTGGAGGTAGGAGTGGGAGGAAGTAATCCGTAGGCAGGAGAGTCGGCGTGCATTAGCAGAGCGAAGAGGACGGGTGGGAGTGTAAAGCGAGATAAGATCAGAGATGTAGATGGGAGAGGAGTGGGTGAGGGTTTTGTAAGCAAGTGTGAGAAGCTTGAAATGGATTCTGAAAGGGAAGGGGAGCCAGTGAAGGACTAGTAAGAGAGGAGAGGTGGACGTAGTGCATTTGGTGAGGAAAATGAGCCGGGCAGCAGCATTGAGGATAGATTGGAGTGGAGAGAGGTATTTGTCAGGAATGCCAGTCAGGAGGAGATTACAGTAGTCCAGTCTGGAGATGACCAGTGAGTGGATAAGAGTCTTAGTAGTATCCTGGGTCAGAAAGGGTCTGATCCTGGAAATATTTTTTAGATGAAAACGGCAGGTTTGTGAGAGGTGCTGAATGTGTGGTTTGAAGGAGAGGGAGGAGTCAAGGATTACTCCAAGACAGCGCACTTGGGGGGTAGAGGAGATAGTAGTGCCATCAATAGATAATGAGATTGTAGGAGGTGAGGTTATGCGGGAGGGAGGGAAGATGATCAGCTCGGTCTTAGACATGTTAAGTTTAAGAAAGCGCTGGGACATCCAGGAAGAGATAGCAGAGAGACAGTTGGAGATACGAGTGAGGAGAGTAGGGGAGAGGTCTGGAGAGGAAAGATAGATTTGAGTGTCATCAGCATAGAGATGATATTGGAAACCAAAAGAACTAATGAGCTTACCTAGTGAGGACGTATAGAGAGAGAAGAGGACCAAGGACAGAACCTTGGGGTACCCCTACAGTTAGTGGAAGTGAGGGGGAGGTGGAGTCATGAGAGGAGACAGAGAATGAACGGTCAGAAAGGTAGGACGACAACCAAGAGAGGGCAGTGTTACGCAGACCAATGGAGTGAAGGATTTGCAGTAGGAGAGGATGGTCCACAGTGTCAAAAGCAGCAGAGAGATCAAGTAGAATAAGTAGAGAGTAGTGTCCCTTAGATTTAGCAGCATGGAGGTCATTGCATACTTTTGTAAGGGCAGTTTCAGTGGAGTGGAGAGTACGGAAGCCAGACTGGAATGGGTCAAGCAGTGAGTGTGAGGAAAGAAAGGAAGTAAGGCGGTTGTAGACAATACGCTCAAGGAGTTTGGAGGCAAAAGGGAGAAGAGAGATGGGTCGGTAGTTGGAGAGAGTGTTTGAACCAAGGGTAGTTTTTTTTAAGAATAGGAGAGATGAGAGCGTGCTTGAAGGCAGAGGGGACAGTGCCTGATGAGAGGGAGAGATTGAGAAGGTGGGAAAGATGGGAACAAGCAGAAGAAGAGATGTGGCAGAGGAGGCGGGAGGGGATAGGGTCAAGTGGGGAGGTGGTGAGGGGACAGGAACGAATGAGGGCCATGACTTCCTCTCCAGATGCATGGGAGAAAGATGACAGAGTTGGTGCGAGGGATGGGGAGGGTTGGTAAGGGATGGGAGAAGGCTGGTTACTGATAGTCTGGTGTGATGTGATGTCCTGACGTATGGAGTCAATTTTGGATGTGAAGTAAGTGGCAAAGTCAAGAGCAGAGAGTGAGGAAGGGAGACGAGGTGGAGGTGGGCAGAGGAGTGAGTTGAGAGTGGCAAAGAGGCGCCGGGGGTTGGAAGACTGGGAGGAGATGAGGTTCTTGAAGTATGACTGTTTAGCAAGAGAAAGGGCAGCACTGAAGGATGAGAGCATAAGTTTGAAATGGAGGAAGTCTGCCTTAGAGCGTGATTTCCTCCAGTGTCGCTCAGCAGTACGTGAGCATTTTTGCAGATATCTGGTGCATTTGGTGTGCCAGGGTTGAGGTGTTAATTTGCGAGGGTGAACAGTGGTTGGTGGAGCAACAGAGTCAAGAGCAGAAGTAAGGGAAGCATTGTATGTGGAAGTGGCTTGTTCAGGGCATGAGAGAGAGAGAGAGAATAGGAGAGAGAAGTGAGTCAAACAGGGAGGAAAGGAATGTGGTGTCAATAGCTTCAATGTTACGCTTAGTGATGGTAGCCTTAGGAGGTTGAGATGGGGAAGTCGAGAGAGATAGGTTGAAGGAGAGCAGGTGGTGGTCAGAGAGGGGAAATGGGGAGTTGGAAAAATCAGAAATATCACAGCGGTGAGTGAAGACCAGATCCAGTGAGCTCCCATTCACATGGGAGGGTGAGGAGGTCCACTGGGAGAGACCAAGTGAAGAGGTGAGGTTAAGGAGTTTAGAGGCAGGGGATTGTGTGGGGATGTCAATAGGGATGTTGAAATCGCCTAGGATAATGGTGGGAATGTCAGAAGAGAGGAAGTGAGGAAGCCAGGAAGCAAAGTTGTCGATGAATTTGGAAGCAGTGCCAGGGGGGCGGTAAATGACAGCTACTCTAAGATGGACTGGTTGGAAGAGACATATGGAGTGGACCTCAAATGTAGATAATATAAGGGATGGTTCTGGTGGTATGAGTTGGTAGGAGTAACTAGAAGGTAAAAGGACCCCAACACCACCCCCATGGCGACCCCCAGGTCGGGGGGTGTGTGTGAATGTAAGGCCCCCAGCAGAGAGAGCAGCAGCAGAAGTAGTGTCAGAGGGCGTAATCCAAGTTTCAGTAATGGCTAGTAGGTGTAGGGAGTTGGAAATGAAAAGGTCATGAGTGGGGACCAGTTTGTTACAAACGGATCTGGCATTCCAGAGGGCACAGGATAGGGGGTATGAGTTTGTGGGAGAGATGTGAATTAGATTTTCAGGGTTGCTGTAGCGATGAGGTGGGATTAACTTTGAGGGCAGGGATGAGAGAGTAGTGATGGTACGGGTGCCTGAGATAGGAGGGGAAACTGCAGGAGGTGGGCAGGGAGGGAGGTCAGTGTGATGTGGATGGGGGTGTGGGGAGGTGACAGGGAAGGGAGAGAGGGAGCAGGGCTGAGTTGTGGGGTAGCAGGACCATGGGGCAGAGGTGAATGAAAGTGGGGTAACAGGAAAGGTGGGGGAAGGAAACAGAGGGATGGAGGGGAGACAGAGGAGGAGGTGGAGGAGACTAGGGGGGGAAGGATAAAGATACATTATTAGGTAGACACTGAGTGATGTGGGGAGTATAAGAAAGCATTCACATAGTGTTAAGAAGGTAAATAGGTTGAGGGAAAGTGGAAGTAGGAGAGGAGACTGTAAGGGAATCCGAGCAGAAGAATTGTAGAAATGCAGGTGAGAAAAGCAGTGTAGGCTCAATTTAGTATGAAATGAGTCAAAAGCGTAGATAAAGTGGGTGCAGAAATGTATTTGGAGTGTAAGAAATGAAAGGATTGTGAGAGGTTTAAGAAGCAATGGTAATTATGTTAGATGTTTTAAGTGTTTGCAGGTAAAATTGCATTGGTGCAGCTGTGCTTAAAAAACAAAATTACAATAATACAGATACAGGCATTTGTAGGTGAAATGGATGGTTTATGAAATGTCCAAGTAAGGTAGTTCTGTGCTATGTAATCAGATGCAACAATCAGGAGGTGAGTGATCTGAGGAGTAAGTGACTCACATTTGTTATTAGTTCTTCAGTTTTCTTTGTTTTGTTAGATTGGTGTGCTTCTGTTTTCCTTCTTTTTCACTTCGATTGAACGCTAATTGAACACTGCTGTTATGTGTCAATTTTATCACGCTTTTATAAAAATGCACGCTTAGATCAATAAATGCACAGCCAAATGGCTTTGCACAGCCTACACCATTGGACTTTAGTAGAAGACTATTACAAGTGAAACCAATAATTGAAATCTGTAACCACACCCCACCCCCTCAAATGCCAGGCAATAAATTACCTTAAAAACAACAACCAGGCATTCCACAAAGATTAAACTGGGTCTATATCATTCAAAACTTTAAAAAAGTACTTCAAAATCACATACTATGCAATAATGTTTCAATTTGCATTACCCAGCAGAATTAGCTTTGCATATATAGATATAGTGCAGCAGAATAGATTGGTGGTTGTAGTCAATTGTAATTACCCAGCAGAATTAGCTTTGCATATATAGATATAGTGCAGCAGAATAGATTGGTGGTTGTAGTCAATTGTAATTACCTGTAGGTGACAAGAAGAGAAGAAACGTCAATTCACAATCGATATCAGCTGAAGATAAATTAACGCTGATTGAACGCTGCGTTATGTGTCAATTTTATCACGCTTTGATAAAAATGCATGCTTAGATCAATAAATGCACAGCCAAACAGCTTTGCACATCCTACACCATTGGACTTAAGTAGAAGTCTGGTGGTCAGCAAAATTTTGCACTGTCCTCCTACTATATATACTGCGCACAACTACTAAAATACACCACAGGTATGGATGGATAGTATACTTGACGACACAGAGGTAGGTAGAGCAGTGGCCTACTGTACCGTATTGCTATATATTATATACTGGTGGTCAGCAAAATTCTGCCCTGTCCTCCTACTATATATACTGCGCACAACTACTAAAATACACCACAGGTATGGATGGATAGTATACTTGACGACACAGAGGTAGGTAGAGCAGTGGCCTACTGTACCGTACTGCTATATATTATATACTGGTGGTCAGCAAAATTCTGCCCTGTCCTCCTACTATATATACTGCGCACAACTACTAAAATACACCACAGGTATGGATGGATAGTATACTTGACGACACAGAGGTAGGTAGAGCAGTGGCCTACTGTACCGTACTGCTATATATTATATACTGGTGGTCAGCAAAATTCTGCCCTGTCCTCATACTATATAATACAATGCAGCACAGATATGGAGCATTTTTCAGGCAGAGAACGTAGATATTTTCAGCACACTGAGCACAGATATTTGCAAGCACACTGAGCACAGATATTTGCAGCACACTGAACACAGAAACTGAGAAAACGCTGCACGTCCTCTCCCTATCATCTCCAATGCACAAGTGAAAATGGCGGCGACTCGTGGCTCCTTATATAGAATAGAATAGCTGCTGACGGGCACGATTGAGGGAGGAAAGGGACATTTGAATCCAGCCCATAGATGCAATGTGAATATGTAATTTGTACCTTCCTATCTTAAAATGTATATACAGTGTATATGTCACAACTGAGGGCCTGAGCTGACTGGAGGCAGCCTCAGTTGTAGGGGCTGAGGTGTAGTGGAACCTGGGAGGTTGTATCAGACCCCTGGACATGTAAGTTAAATGTAGAAGAATTGCCCGAAGGCGTGCCCACGACAACCAGGATAAAAGTCAATGATGTTTATTTTGACAAACTCCATGCATCACAGCAGTAATAAAAGAGAAACATAAAATCAGCAGAGAAATAATACAGTTCCTGGGTACTACAGGAGGACAAGGACCACAGGGCTCTGGTAGTATGAGACAGTTCTTATTATCTTCTAGTTGGAAAGTCCTTACCAGGCCCGACTGTAGCAATGGAGATAGCCCAGGATCATACTAGCTGGTGTTCCAGGAAAAGCTGGGCTGCTGTGGATAAAATGGCTGCTGTGGGTACTGGCTGAAACCAGACTGATGTAAGCACGGAGTGGATTGCTGGATGGAACCAGCCAAATAATAAATGAAGCTTGAGAGCGATGAAATATGATTGATATATGGAGTTTGAGAGCGGTGAAATAATAGTGCCGGTGGTGAGTGGTAATCTGCGGAAATGATACCGGCACTTTAAGAAGAGCTGATCTCTGCTGGAAGCTAGGCTGGAAGCAGGTAAATCTGTAACTGGAAACAGATGAGTCCCAGAGGACTGGAGAGTCAGGCTGCACCGCAGGTGGTAGACTAGAGCGGGTCTCTTTAGTGGAGGTTTGGAGATGGTAACTGGAACCTGGAAAACAACCACGGGAGAGAGACAAATTGGAACTAGGTTTGACAACCAAATCACTGACGCCTTCCTTGCTCAGGCACAGAATACTTATACCTGCAGCAAGGAAGGGATTGGCTAGGCAATTATGCAGATTACAATGGAAACAGCGGATTGGTGGAAATGAACAGGTGACAGAATCCAACATGGCTGCGCCCATACAGACACTTGGAGGGAAGATTGGTTTGATAATCCATGTGGGAACTTTAACAGCAATGGCGGCGCCGGCCACAGTAAACAGGAGACGCCAGACTGATGAGTGCACATTTGAACCACGCGGGCAACAGCGGAGGCCGCGGCTGACATAAGCGCCACTCTGACATCCTGCATGCAGAAACTCAGGGACGGCGGCGGAGGCCGTGGGAGATGCCATTCAAGATGTAACATGGCGCCGCTGTGACAGCGTCTCAGAGTGACAGGAGAGGAGGCAGGAATGGGGACATCAGAATAACAGATGGGATCCGGTCCTGTAGCGCTGAGCCAGCCTTAGGAGGCATCTGAAAGGTAAGTTATGGAGTCCAGATACCCGGATCGTGACAGTATACACTAGAGGTCTTTCCGAACCCCCTAATCCTAAGATTGTAATTTGCTTTAGGGCGCACCTCCAATTAGTCTAGTGTTTCTTGCTGCCTTTCCAATGAAGCAAGTTTAATTTAGTAATAGGTGAAAAACCATCCCTACAAAGGTGTTAATCAGAGACTTGGCTTTGTGGACACTTTTCAGAGAACAACTTTGTTAGCATAAAAGTAAAGCCAGAAAATGAAGAGCTGTTTAATCACTCAATTGGATTTTTTTGCCAGCATATTTCTTTTTCTCTGCAACCCACTGCTAAATTGTGCTTCCTAGCTGTTTTTATAAAATCACTGAATCAAATCTAACTCTGATTACATCAGAGAAGGCCAGGTACCCTACACCATAACAGGGGGTTTGAAATTTTGACTTGTCTACTTAAAGATCACCAAAATCTGATCACAAGGTCAATTACGTCCCTGGGTGGGATTGAACCACCAACCTTTTGGTTAATAGCCGAACACACTAACCGATTGCGCCACAGAGACACTTTGCAAAACGTACATACTGACAAAGGCTAATAAGCATTTATCTAGAACGTTTCCTAGAAAAACTTTAAAAAGTCAATAATCTGGAGAGTTTTTGTAAGATGTTTCTTCCATCAACCAACGAAGAAACACATTGGTACTTTTCCATGATGAGTGAGTGCTTCAGGTTCTCTTGCACTTACATGTGCAGCAGAGTACTGCAATGGAAGCATGCTGGGCCCATAACCCAGAGGTAGGCAGATTGAAACTATCCTCTGCTATATGCATTTTTTTTTTGTTAATTAAAGTAATCCAAAACTGGGATTGATATTTTGGTTCTTTTATTTTTACTTAAAGTACAATAACTTTTACCATTTTAATTTGTTTTAATAGTATATTGACAGTATTGTTTTCTTTCAAAAATCCACTTAATTTTCTTTACCCTATTATTAAAATGGTAATTGACAAAAACAAACTACATTGTCACCAGAAGAGCAATACAAAATGTACAAGTGATATATTAAAATCATCTTTCCAGCTTGAATTTCAATGATGCATTGGGGCAACGATTTTGTTAGCAACATCTTCACCCTTAAATAAAGATTTTCTTAATTCCTTACCTGTGTGCTAATTAGATATCACCTTGTTTTCACATTAAACAGACTTCCACATGAGAAAGCAGCAAGGATGCAGTGGCGTTAATGTTTCCTGGTGTTAACCCGTATTATTTCAGTAGACATTGAAATGAGGATGCATCTTGCTGCCTTTCCAATGAAGCAAATTTAATTTAGTAATAGGTGAAAAACCATCCCTACAAAGGTGTTAATCAGAGACTTGGCTTTGTGGACACTTTTCAGAGAACAAATTTGTTAGCATAAAAATAAAGCCAGAAAATTAAGAGCTGTTTAATCACTCAATTGGATTTTTTTGCCAGCATATTTCTTTTTCTCTGCAACCCACTGCTAAATTGTGCTTCCTAGCTGTTTTTATAAAATCACTGAATCAAATCTAACTCTGATTACATCAGAGAAGGCCAGGTACCCTACACCATAAGAGGGGGTTTGAAATTTTGACTTGTCTACTTAAAGATCACCAAAATCTGATAACAAGGTCAATTACGTCCCTGGGTGGGATTGAACCACCAACCTTTTGGTTTATAGCCGTACACACTAACCGATTGCGCCACAGAGACACTTTGCAAAAGTCGATACTGACAAAGGCTAATAAGCATTCATCTAAAACGTTTCCTAGAAAAACTTTAAAAAGTCAATAATCTGGAGAGTTTTTGTAAGATGTTTCTTCCATCAACCAACGAAGAAACACATTGGTACTTTCCCATGATGAGTGAGTGCTTCAGGATCTATTGCACTTACATGTGCAGCATAGTACAGCAATGGAAGCATGCTGGGCCCATAACCCAGCGGTAGGCAGATTGAAACTATCCTCTGCTATATGCATTTTTTTTTTGTTAATTAAAGTAATCCAAAACTGGGATTGATATTTTGGCTCTTTTATTTTTACTTAAAGTTCAAATACTTTTACCATTTTAATTTGTTTTAATAGTATATTGACAGTATTGTTTTCTTTCAAAAATCCACTTAATTTTCTTTACCCTATTATTAAAATGGTAATTGACAAAAACAAACTACATTGTCACCAGAAGAGCAATACAAAATGTACAAGTGATATATTAAAATCATCTTTCCAGCTTGAATTTCAATGATGCATTGGGGCAACGATTTTGTGAGAAACATCTTCACCCTTAAATAAAGATTTTCTTAATTCCTTACCTGTGTGCTAATTAGATATCACCTTTTTTTCACATTAAACAGACTTCCACATGAGAAAGCAGCAAGGATACAGTGGCGTTAATGTTTCCTGGTGTCAACCTGTATTATTTCAGTAGACATTGAAATGAGGATGCATCTTGCTGCCTTTCCAATGAAGCAAGTTTAATTTAGTAATAGGTGAAAAACCATCCCTACAAAGGTGTTAATCAGAGACTTGGCTTTGTGGACACTTTTCAAAGAACAAATTTGTTAGCATAAAAATAAAGCCAGAAAATGAAGAGCTGTTTAAATCACTCAATTGGATTTTTTTTGCCAGCATATTTCTTTTTCTCTGCAACCCACTGCTAAATTGTGCTTCCTAGCTGTTTTTATAAAATCACTGAATCAAATCTAACTCTGATTACATCAGAGAAGGCAAGGTACCCTACACCATAACAGGGGGTTTGAAATTTTGACTTGTCTACTTAAAGATCACCAAAAACTGATAACAAGGTCAATTACGTCCCTGGTTGGGATTGAACCACCAACCTTTTGGTTAGTAGCCGGACACACTAACCGATTGCGCCACAGAGACACTTTGCAAAAAGTACATACTGACAAAGTCTAATAAGCATACATCTAGAACGTTTCCTAGAAAAACTTTAAAAAGTCAATAATCTGGAGAGTTTTTGTAAGATGTTTCTTCCATCAACCAATGAAGAAACACATTGGTACTTTCCCATGATGAGTGAGTGCTTCAGGATCTCTTGCACTTACATGTGCAGCAGAGTACTGCAATGGAAGCATGCTGAGCCCATAACCCAGAGGTAGGCAGATTGAAACTATCCTTTGCTATATGCATTTTTTTTGTTAATTTAAGTAATCAAAACTGGGATTGATATTTTTGCTCTTTTATTTTTACTTAAAGTACAATAACTTTTACCATTTTAATTTGTTTTAATAGTATATTGACAGTATAGTTTTCTTTAAAAAATCCACTTAATTTTCTTTACCCTATTATTAAAAGGGTAATTGACAAAAACAAACTACATTGTCACCAGAAGAGCAATACAAAATGTACAAGTGATATATTAAAATCATCTTTCCAGCTTGAATTTCAATGATGCATTGGGGCAACGATTTTGTGAGAAACATCTTCACCCTTAAATAAAGATTTTCTTAATTCCTTACCTGTGTGCTAATTAGATATCACCTTGTTTTCACATTAAACAGACTTCCACATGAGAAAGCAGCAAGGATGCAGTGGCGTTAATGTTTCCTGGTGTCAACCTGTATTATTTCAGTAGAAATTGAAATGAGGATGCATCTTGCTGCCTTTCCAATGAAGCAAGTTTAATTTAATAATAGGTGAAAAACCATCCCTACAAAGGTGTTAATCAGAGACTTGGCTTTGTGGACACTTTTCAGAGAACAAATTTGTTAGCATAAAAATAAAGCCAGAAAATGAAGAGCTGTTTAATCACTCAATTGGATTTTTTTTGCCAGCATATTTCTTTTTCTCTGCAACCCACTGCTAAATTGTGCTTCCTATCTGTTTTTATAAAATCACTGAATCAAATCTAACTCTGATTACATCAGAGAAGGCCAGGTACCCTACACCATAACAGGGGGTTTGAAATTTTGACTTGTCTACTTAAAGATCACCAAAATCTGATAACAAGGTCAATTACGTCCCTGGGTGGAATTGAACCACCAACCTTTCGGTTAGTAGCCAGACACACTAACCGATTGCGCCACAGAGACACTTTGTAAAAAGTACATACTGACAAAGGCTAATAAGCATACATCTAGAACGTTTCCTAGAAAAACTTTAAAAAGTCAATAATCTGGAGAGTTTTTGTAAGATGTTTCTTCCATCAACCAACGAAGAAACATATTGGTACTTTCCCATGATGAGTGAGTGCTTCAGGATCTCTTGCACTTACATGTGCAGCAGAGTACTGCAATGGAAGCATGCTGGGCCCATAACCCAGAGGTAGGCAGATTGAAACTATCCTTTGCTATATGCATTTTTTTTTGTTGATTTAAGTAATCAAAACTTGGATTGATATTTTGGCTCTTTTATTTTTACTTAAAGTACAATAACTTTTACCATTTTAATTTGTTTTAATAGTATATTGAAAGTATTGTTTTCTTCTAAAAATCCACTTAATTTTCTTTACCCTATTATTAAAATGGTAATTGACAAAAACAAACTACATTGTCACCAGAAGAGCAATACAAAATGTACAAGTGATATATTAAAATCATCTTTCCAGCTTGAATTTCAATGATGCATTGGGGCAACGATTTTGTGAGAAACATTTTCACCCTTAAATAAAGATTTTCTTAATTCCTTACCTGTGTGCTAATTAGATATCACCTTGTTTTCACATTAAACAGACTTCCACATGAGAAAGCAGCAAGGATGCAGTGGCGTTAATGTTTCCTGGTGTCAACCTGTATTATTTCAGTAGACATTGAAATGAGGATGCATCTTGCTGCCTTTCCAATGAAGCAAGTTTAATTTAGTAATAGGTGAAAAACCATCCTTACAAAGGTGTTAATCAGAGACTTGGCTTTGTGGACACTTTTCAGAGAACAAATTTGTTAGCATAAAAATAAAGCCAGAAAATGAAGAGCTGTTTAATCACTCAATTGGATTTTTTTGCCAGCATATTTCTTTTTCTCTGCAACCCACTGCTAAATTGTGCTTCCTAGCTGTTTTTATAAAATCACTGAATCAAATCTAACTCTGATTACATCAGAGAAGGCCAGGTACCCTACACCATAAGAGGGGGTTTGAAATTTTGACTTGTCTACTTAAAGATCACCAAAATCTGATAACAAGGTCAATTACATCCCTGGGTGGGATTGAACCACCAACCTTTTGGTTAATAGCCATACACACTAACTGATTGCGCCACAGAGACACTTTGCAAAAGTACATACTGACAAAGGCTAATAAGCATTCATCTAAAACGTTTCCTAGAAAAACTTTAAAAAGTCAATAATCTGGAGAGTTTTTGTAAGATGTTTCTTCCATCAACCAACGAAGAAACACATTGGTACTTTCCCATGATGAGTGAGTGCTTCAGGATCTATTGCACTTACATGTGCAGCAGAGTACAGCAATGGAAGCATGCTGGGCACATAACCCAGAGGTAGGCAGATTGAAACTATCCTCTGCTATATGCATTTTTTTTGTTAATTAAAGTAATCCAAAACTGGGATTGATATGTTGGCTCTTTTATTTTTACTTACAGTACAATAACTTTTACCATTTTAATTTGTTTTAATAGTATATTGACAGTATTGTTTTCTTTCAAAAATCCACTTAATTTTCTTTACCCTATTATTAAAATGGTAATTGACAAAAACAAACTACATTGTCACCAGAAGAGCAATACAAAATGTACAAGTGATATATTAAAATCATCTTTCCAGCTTGAATTTCAATGATGCATTGGGGCAACGATTGTGTGAGAAACATTTTCACCCTTAAATAAAGATTTTCTTAATTCCTTACCTGTGTGCTAATTAGATATCACCTTGTTTTCACATTAAACAGACTTCCACATGAGAAAGCAGCAAGGATGCAGTGGCGTTAATGTTTCCTGGTGTCAACCTGTATTATTTCAGTAGACATTGAAATGAGGATGCATCTTGCTGCCTTTCCAATGAAGCAAGTTTAATTTAGTAATAGGTTAAAAACCATCCTTACAAAGGTGTTAATCAGAGACTTGGCTTTGTGGACACTTTTCAGAGAACAAATTTGTTAGCATAAAAATAAAGCCAGAAAATTAAGAGCTGTTTAATCACTCAATTGGATTTTTTTTGCCAGCATATTTCTTTTTCTCTGCAACCCACTGCTAAATTGTGCTTCCTAGCTGTTTTTATAAAATCACTGAATCAAATCTAACTCTGATTACATCAGAGAAGGCCAGGTACCCTACACCAGAACAGGGGGTTTGAAATTTTGACTTGTCTACTTAAAGATCACCAAAATCTGATAACAAGGTCAATTACGTCCCTGGTTTGAATTGAACCACCAACCTTTTGGTTAGTAGCCGGACACACTAACCGATTGCGCCACAGAGACACTTTGCAAAAAGTACATACTGACAAAGTCTAATAAGCATACATCTAGAACGTTTCCTAGAAAAACTTTAAAAAGTCAATAATCTGGAGAGTTTTTGTAAGATGTTTCTTCCATCAACCAATGAAGAAACACATTGGTACTTTCCCATGATGAGTGAGTGCTTCATGATCTCTTACACTTACATGTGCAGCAGAGTACTGCAATGGAAGCATGCTGGGCCCATTACCCAGAGGTAGGCAGATTGAAACTATCCTCTGCTATATGCATTTTTTTTGTTAATTAAAGTAATCAAAACTGGGATTGATATTTTTGCTCTTTTATTTTTACTTAAAGTACAATAACTTTTACCATTTTAATTTGTTTTAATAGTATATTGACAGTATTGTTTTCTTTAAAAAATCCACTTAATTTTCTTTACCCTATTATTAAAATTGTAATTGACAAAAACAAACTACATTGTCACCAGAAGAGCAATACAAAATGTACAAGTGATATATTAAAATCATCTTTCCAGCTTGAATTTCAATGATGCATTGGGGCAACGATTTTGTGAGAAACATCTTCACCCTTAAATAAAGATTTTCTTAATTCCTTACCAGTGTGCTAATTAGATATCACCTTGTTTTCACATTAAACAGACTTCTACATGAGAAAGCAGCAAGGATGCAGTGGCGTTAATGTTTCCTGGTGTCAACCTGTATTATTTCAGTAGACATTGAAATGAGGATGCATCTTGCTGCCTTTCCAATGAAGCAAGTTTAATTTAGTAATAGGTGAAAAACCATCCCTACAAAGGTGTTAATCAGAGACTTGGCTTTGTGGACACTTTTTAGAGAACAAATTTGTTAGCATAAAAATAAAGCCAGAAAATGAAGAGCTGTTTAATCACTCAATTGGATTTTTTTTGCCAGCATATTTCTTTTTCTCTGCAACCCACTGCTAAATTGTGCTTCCTAGCTGTTTTTATAAAATCAATTAATCAAATCTAACTCTGATTACATCAGAGAAGGCCAGGTACCCTACACCATAAGAGGGGATTTGAAATTTTGACTTGTCTACTTAAAGATCACCAAAATCTGATAACAAGGTCAATTACGTCCCTGGGTGGGATTGAACCACCAACCTTTTGGTTTATAGCCGTACAAACTAACTGATTGCGCCACAGAGACACTTTGCAAAAGTATATACTGACAAAGGCTAATAAGCATTCATCTAAAACGTTTCCTAGAAAAACTTTAAAAAGTCAATAATCTGGAGAGTTTTTGTAAGATGTTTCTTCCATCCACCAACGAAGAAACACATTGGTACTTTCCCATGATGAGTGAGTGCTTCAGGATCTCTTGCACTTACATGTGCAGCAGAGTACTGCAATGGAAGCATGCTGGGCCCATAACCCAGAGGTAGGCAGATTGAAACTATCCTCTGCTATATGCATTTTTTTTGTTAATTAAAGTAATCCAAAACTGGGATTGATATTTTTGCTCTTTTATTTTTCATTAAAGTACAATAACTTTTACCATTTTAATTTGTTTTAATAGTATATTGAAAGTATTGTTTTCTTTTAAAAATCCACTTAATTTTCTTTACCCTATTATTAAAATGGTAATTGACAAAAACAAACTACATTGTCACCAGAAGAGCAATACAAAATGTACAAGTGATATATTAAAATCATCTTTCCAGCTTGAATTTCAATGATGCATTGGGGCAACGATTTTGTGAGAAACATTTTCACCCTTAAATAAAGATTTTCTTAATTCCTTACCTGTGTGCTAATTAGATATCACCTTGTTTTCACATTAAACAGACTTCCACATGAGAAAGCAGCAAGGATGCAGTGGCGTTAATGTTTCCTGGTGTCAACCTGTATTATTTCAGTAGACATTGAAATGAGGATGCATCTTGCTGCCTTTCCAATGAAGCAAGTTTAATTTAGTAATAGGTGAAAAACCATCCTTACAAAGGTGTTAATCAGAGACTTGGCTTTGTGGACACTTTTCAGAGAACAAATTTGTTAGCATAAAAATAAAGCCAGAAAATGAAGAGCTGTTTAATCACTCAATTGGATTTTTTTTGCCAGCATATTTCTTTTTCTCTGCAACCCACTGCTAAATTGTGCTTCCTAGCTGTTTTTATAAAATCACTGAATCAAATCTAACTCTGATTACATCAGAGAAGGCCAGGTACCCTACACCATAAGAGGGGGTTTGAAATTTTGACTTGTCTACTTAAAAATCACCAAAATCTGATAACAAGGTCAATTACATCCCTGGGTGGGATTGAACCACCAACCTTTTGGTTAATAGCCATACACACTAACTGATTGCGCCACAGAGCCACTTTGCAAAAGTCCATACTGACAAAGGCTAATAAGCATTCATCTAAAACGTTTCCTAGAAAAACTTTAAAAAGTCAATAATCTGGAGAGTTTTTGTAAGATGTTTCTTCCATCAACCAACGAAGAAACACATTGGTACTTTCCCATGACGAGTGAGTGCTTCAGGATCTATTGCACTTACATGTGCAGCAGAGTACAGCAATGGAAGCATGCTGGGCACATAACCCAGAGGTAGGCAGATTGAAACTATCCTCTGCTATATGCATTTTTTTTTGTTAATTAAAGTAATCCAAAACTGGGATTGATATGTTGGCTCTTTTATTTTTACTTACAGTACAATAACTTTTACCATTTTAATTTGTTTAATAGTATATTGACAGTATTGTTCTCCCAGGGTGAGGTTCATTCATTGCATTCTGGGTATGCTAACCCCTGTGATTTCCCCAAATGTGGGAAACTCGACTGCATTATTTGTGGTAATGGGGGACTGTGTTTGTGCTTTCCTCTGGTCAGCTCTGGTAAAAGTCAGATTTCTTTGTCTCAGATCTTCCTCTAGCCTTGTTCCTCTTTCGAGAGTTCCCTTGTGCTGCCTCAGTTGGATCTCCTTCACTTGACAGGGAAGTGCCCGAGCAGCGACCCTCCCCAGCTCTAGCCCAACTCCTACTTACCTGCCAGGTGAGATACTATGATAAGGAAGGTGCTTCTTCCAGGGCAAGGCTCACCCATTGCACTCTGGGTGTGCTGCCCCTGTGATTTCCCCAAATGTGGGAAACTTGACAGCATAATTTGTATTTCCTCTGGTCGGCTTTCATATAATTCAGATCTCTTTGTCTCAGGTCTCTCTCCAGCCTAGTTTGCTGTCTGTTTCCACTTCTTTTTTTTTTGAGCCCCTCCCTTCTATACCCTTGTGCACTATCCTGACTTCTCCTCCTGTCTGCTTACTTTGTGCCTTCCAACGCACAATGCGAACTACAGGTAGTGCTGCAGGGCCCACACCCTTTTACTTGCCTTACAGAGCAGCTCTGGAGCTGTTACAGTGCCAACCTGCTGCAAGAAATCAGCTTGAATGCTTCAGGGGCTGGGGCATTGCCAACATGAGCCCCACACCGAAGGAGGGTGGGGGTGTTTAATGCGAACTAAGGGTCATCCAAGCACCGCAAAAGGCCGCCATGCCCTGCATACCCCTTTTCTCTTTTCATATGCAGATGAGGGTTCCAGCCAACTTTGGCCCACTGCTTGGATGACATCACTGTATGCAAATACGTCTTCTGCAGACCTTCCCCCAGGAATGCTTGTACTAGTTGTTGCATTTGGTTTGTTGTTTGGGGGTGCTTCAGTATTAGGCAGCCTTCTGCCCTCCCATGTTCATTTGAAAATAAGTGTTCTCCCTGCAGTTGTTGTCCCCAGATGAGAGTTCCCTTGTGCTGCCTCAGTTGAATCTCCTTTACTTGACAGATATATGCCTGAGCAGCGGCCCTCCCCAGCCCTATCCCAAATCATACTTATTTTGCATAGGAGATACCATGGTCATGAAGATTGTTCTCCCAGGGTGAGGTTCATTCATTGCATTCTGGGTATGCTGACCCCTGTGATTTCCCCAAATGTGGGAAACTTGACTGCATTATTTGTGGTAGTGGGGGACTGTGTTTGTGCTTTCCTCTGGTCAGCTCTGGTAAAAGTCAGATTTCTTTGTCTCAGATCTTCCTCTAGCCTTGTTCTTCTTTCGAGAGTTCCCTTGTGCTGCCTCAGTTGGATCTCCTTCACTTGACAGGGGGGTGCCCGAGCAGTGACCCTCCCCAGCTCTAGCCCAACTCCTACTTACCTGCCAGGTGAGATACTATGATCAGGAAGGTACTTCTCCCAGGGCAAGGCTCACACATTGCACTCTGGGTGTGCTGCTTTTGCGATTTCCCCTAATGTGGGACACTTAACTGCATAATTTGTGTTTCCACTGGTCGGCTTTCATATAATTCAGATCTCTTTGTTTCAGGTCTCTCTCCAGCCTAGTTTGCTGTCTGTTTCCACTTCTTTTTTTTTTAGCCCCTCCCTTCTATACCCTTGTGCACTATCCTGATTTCTCCTCCTGTCTGCTTACTTTGTGCCTTCCAACGCATAATGCGAACTACAGGTAGTGCTGCAGGGCCCACACCCTTTTACTTGCCTTACAGAGCAGCTCTGGAGCTGTTACAGTGCCAAGCTGCTGCAAGAAATCAGCTTGAATGCTTCAGGGGCTGGGGCATTGCCAACATGAGCCCCACACCGAAGGAGGGTGGGGGTGTTTAATGTGAACTAAGGGTCATCCAAGCGCCGCAAAAGGCCGCCATGCCCTGCATACCCCTTTTCTCTTTTCATATGCAGACGAGGGTTGAAGCCAACTTTGACCCACTGCTTGAATGACATGACCATATGCAAATCCATCTGCTGCAGGCCTTCCCCCAGGAATGCTTGCACTAGTTGTTGCATTTGGTTTGTTGTTTGAAGGTGCATCAGTATTAGGCAGCCTTCTGCCCTCCCATGTTCATCTGAAAATATGTGTTCTCCCTGCAGTTGTTGTCCCCAGATGAGAGTTCCCTTGTGCTGCCTCAGTTGAATCTCCTTTACTTGACAGAGATATGCCTGAGCAGCGGCCCTCCCCAGCCCTATCCCAAATCATACTTATTTTGCATAGGAGATACCATGGTCAATAATGCAGTCGAGTTTCCCACATTTGGGGAAATCATAGGGGTCAGCATACCCAGAATGCAATGAATGATCCTCACCCTGGGAGATCAATCTTCATGACCATGGTATCTCCTATGAAAAATAAGTATGATTTGGGATAGGGCTGGGGAGGGCCGCTGCTCAGGCACATCTCTGTCAAGTAAAGGAGATTCAACTGAGGCAGCACAAGGGAACTCTCATCTGGGGACAACAACTGCAGGGAGAACACATATTTTCAGATGAACATGGGAGGGCAGAAGGCTGCCTAATACTGAAGCACCCCCAAACAACAAACCAAATGAAACAACTAGTACAAGCATTCCTGGGGGAAGGTCTGCAGAAGACGGATTTGCATACAGTGATGTCATCCAAGCAGTGGGCCAAAGTTGGCTGGAACCCTCATCTGCATATGAAAAGAGAAAAGGGGTATGCAGGGCATGGCGGCCTTTTGCGGTGCTTGGATGACCCTTAGTTCGCATTAAACACCCCCACCCTCCTTCGGTGTGGGGCTCATGTTGGCAATGCCCCAGCCCCTGAAGCATTCAAGCTGATTTCTTGCAGCAGGTTGGCACTGTAACAGCTCCAGAGCTGCTCTGTAAGGTAAATAAAAGGTTGTGGGACCTGCAGCACTACCTGTAGTTCGCATTGTGCGTTGGAAGGCACAAAGTAAGCAGACGGGAGAAGTCAGGATAATGCGCAAGGGCATAGAAGGGAACGGCTCAAGAAAAGAGAAGTGGAAACAGACAGCAAACTAGGCTGGAGAGAGACCTGATACAAAGAGATCTGAATTATACGAGAGCCGACCAGAGGAAACACAAATTATGCAGTCAAGTGTCCCACATTTTGGGAAATCACAGGAGCAGCACACCCAGAGTGCAATGGGTGAGCCTTGCCCTGGGAGAAGCACCTTCCTGATCATAGTATCTCACCTGGCAGGTAAGTAGGAGTTGGGCTAGAGCTGGGGAGGGTCGCTGCTCGGGCACCCCCCTGTCAAGTGAAGGAGATCCAACTGAGGCAGCACAAGGGAACTCTCGAAAGAAGAACAAGGCTAGAGGAAGATCTAAGACAAAGAAATCTGACTTTTACCAGAGCTGACCAGAGGAAAGCACAAACACAGTCCCCCACTACCACAAATAATGCAGTCGAGTTTCCCACATTTGGGGAAATCACAGGGGTCAGCATACCCAGAATGCAATGAATGAACCTCACCCTGGGAGAACAATCTTCATGACCATGGTATCTCCTATGCAAAATATGTATGATTTGGGATAGGGCTGGGGAGGGCCGCTGCTCAGGCACATCTCTGTCAAGTAAAGGAGATTCAACTGAGGCAGCACAAGGGAACTCTCATCTGGGGACAACAACTCCAGGGAGAACACATATTTTCAGATGAACATGGGAGGGCAGAAGGCTGCCTAATACTGAAGCACCCCCAAACAACAAACCAAATGCAACAACTAGTGCAAGCATTCCTGGGGGAAGGCCTGCAGCAGATGGATTTGCATATGGTGATGTCATCCAAGCAGTGGGTCAAAGTTGGCTTCAACCCTCGTCTGCATATGAAAAGAGAAAAGGGGCGTGCAGGGCATGGCAGCCTTTTGCGGCGCTTGGATGACCCCTAGTTCGCATTAAACACCTCCACCCTCCTTCGGTGTGGGGCTCATGTTGGCTATGCCCCAGCCCCTGAAGCATTCAAGCTGATTTCTTGCAGCAGCTGGGCACTGTAACAGCTCCAGAGCTGCTCTGTAAGGCAAATAAAAGGGCGTGGGACCTGCAGCACTACCTGTAGTTCGCATTGTGCGTTGGAAGGCACAAAGTAAGCAGACGGGAGAAGTCAGGATAGTGCGCAAGGGCATAGAAGGGAGCGGCTCAAAAAAAGAGAAGTGGAAACAGACAGCAAACTAGGCTGGAGAGAGACCTGAGACAAAGAGATCTGAATTATACGAGAGCCGACCAGGGGAAACACAAATTATGCAGTCAAGTTTCTCACATTTGGGGAAATCACAGGAGCAGCACACCCAGAGTGCAATGGGTGAGCCTTGCCCTGGGAGAAGCACCTTCATGATCATAGTATCTCACCTGGCAGGTAAGTAGGAGTTGGGCTAGAGCTGGGGAGGGTCGTTGCTCGGGCACCCCCCTGTCAAGTGAAGGAGATCCAACTGAGGCAGCACAAGGAAACTCTCGAAAGAAGAACAAGGCTAGAGGAAGATCTGAGACAAATAAATCTGACTTTTACCAGAGCTGACCAGAGGAAAGAACACACACAGTCCCCCACTACCACAAATAATGCAGTCGAGTTTCCCACATTTGGGGAAATCATACGGGTCAGCATACCCAGAATGCAATGAATGAACCTCACCCTGGGAGAACAATCTTCATGACCATGGTATCTCCTATGCAAAATAAGTATGATTTGGGATAGGGCTGGGGAGGGCTGCTGCTCAGGCACATCTCTGTCAAGTAAAGGAGATTCAACTGAGGCAGCACAAGGGAACTCTCATCTGGGGACAACAACTGCAGGGAGAACACATATTTTCAGATGAACATGGGAGGGCAGAAGGCTACCTAATACTGAAGCACCCCCAAACAACAAACCAAATGCAACAACTAGTGCAAGCATTCCTGGGGGAAGGTCTGCAGCAGATGGATTTGCATATGGTGATGTCATCCAAGCAGTGGGTCAAAGTTGGCTTCAACCCTCGTCTGCATATGAAAAGAGAAAAGGGGCGTGCAGGGCATGGCAGCCTTTTGCGGCGCTTGGATGACCCCTAGTTCGCATTAAACACCTCCACCCTCCTTCGGTGTGGGGCTCATGTTGGCTATGCCCCAGCCCCTGAAGCATTCAAGCTGATTTCTTGCAGCAGCTGGGCACTGTAACAGCTCCAGAGCTGCTCTGTAAGGCAAATAAAAGGGTGTGGGACCTGCAGCACTACCTGTAGTTCGCATTGTGCGTTGGAAGGCACAAAGTAAGCAGACGGGAGAAGTCAGGATAGTGCGCAAGGGCATAGAAGGGAGCGGCTCAAAAAAAGAGAAGTGGAAACAGAAAGCAAACTAGGCTGGAGAGAGACCTGAGACAAAGAGATCTGAATTATACGAGAGCCGACCAGAGGAAACACAAATTTTGCAGTCAAGTTTCCCACATTTGGGCAAATCACAGGAGCAGCACACCCAGAGTGCAATGGGTGAGCCTTGCCCTAGGAGAAGCACCTTCCTGATCATAGTATCTCACCTGGCAGGTAAGTAGGAGTGGAGCTAGAGCTGGGGAGGGTCGCTGCTCAGGCACCCCCCTGTCAAGTGAAGGAGATCCAACTGAGATAGCACAAGGGAAGTCTCGGAAGAAGAACAAGGCTAGAGGAAGATCTGAGACAAAGAAATCTGACTTTTACCAGAGCTGACCAGAGGAAAGCACAAACACAGTCCCCCACTACCACAAATAATGCAGTCGAGTTTCCCACATTTGGGGAAATCACAGGGGTCAGCATACCCAGAAAACAATGACTGAACCTCACCCTGGGAGAACAATCTTCATGACCATGGTATCTCCTATGCAAAATAAGTATGATTTGGGATAGGGCTGGGGAGGGCCGCTGCTCAGGCACATCTCTGACAAGTAAAGGAGATTCAACTGAGGCAGCACAAGGGAACTCTCATCTGGGGACAACAACTCCAGGGAGAACACATATTTTCAGATGAACATGGGAGGGCAGAAGGTTGCCTAATACTGAAGCACCCCCAAACAACAAACCAAATGCAACAACTTGTGCAAGCATTCCTGGGGACAGGCCTGCAGCAGATGGATTTGCATATGGTGATGTCATCCAAGCAGTGGGTCAAAGTTGGCCTCAACCCTCGTCTGCATATGAAAAGAGAAAAGGGGCGTGCAGGGCATGGCAGCCTTTTGCGGCACTTGGATGACCCCTAGTTCGCACTAAACACCTCCACCCTCCTTCGGTGTGTGGGGCTCATGTTGGCTATGCCCCAGCCCCTGAAGCATTCAAGCTGATTTCTTGCAGCAGCTGGGCACTGTAACAGCTCCAGAGCTACTCTGTAAGGCAAGTAAAAGGGCGTGGGCCCTGCAGCACTACCTGTAGTTTGCATTGTGCATTGGAAGGCACAAAGTAAGCAGACGGGAGAAGTCAGGATAGTGCGCAAGGGCATAGAAGGGAGCGGCTCAAGAAAAGAGAAGTGGAAACAGACAGCAAACTAGGCTGGAGAGAGACCTGAGACAAAGAGATCTGAATTATACGAGAGCCGACCAGGGGAAACACAAATTATGCAGTCAAGTTTCCCACATTTGGGGAAATCACAGGAGCAGCACACCCAGAGTGCAATGGGTGAGCCTTGCCCTGGGAGAAGCACCTTCATGATCATAGTATCTCACCTGGCAGGTAAGTAGGAGTTGGGCTAGAGCTGGGGAGGGTCGCTGCTCGGGCACCCCCCTGTCAAGTGAAGGAGATCCAACTGAGGCAGCACAAGAGAACTCTCGAAAGAAGAACAAGGCTAGAGGAAGATCTGAGACAAAGAAATCTGGCTTTTACCAGAGATGACCAGAGGAAAGCACAAACACAGTCCCCCACTACCACAAATAATGCAGTCGAGTTTCCCACATTTGGGGAAATCACAGGGGTCAGCATACCCAGAATGCAATGTATGAACCTCACCCTGGGAGAACAATCTTCATGACCATGGTATCTCCTATGCAAAATAAGTATGATTTGGGATAGGGCTGGGAAGGGCCGCTGCTCAGGCACATCTCTGTCAAGTAAAGGAGATTCAACTGAGGCAGCACAAGGGAACTCTCATCTGGGGACAACAACTGCAGGGAGAACACATATTTTCAGATGAACATGGGAGGGCAGAAGGCTGCCTAATACTGAAGCACCCCCAAACAACAAAACAAATGCAACAACTAGTACAAGCATTCCTGGGGGAAGGCCTGCAGCAGATGGATTTGCATATGGTGATGTCATCCAAGCAGTGGGTCAAAGTTGGCTTCAACCCTCGTCTGCATATGAAAAGAGAAAAGGGGCGTGCAGGGCATGGCGGCCTTTTGCGGCGCTTGGATGACCCCTAGTTCGCATTAAACACCTCCACCCTACTTCGGTGTGGGGCTCATGTTGGCTATGCCCCAGCCCCTGAAGCATTCAAGCTGATTACTTGCAGGAGCTGGGCACTGTAATAGCTCCAGAGCTGCTCTGTAAGGCAAGTAAAAGGGTGTGGGCCCTGCAGCACTACCTGTAGTTCGCATTGTGCGTTGGAAGGCACAAAGTAAGCAGACGGGAGAAGTCAAGATAGTGCGCAAGGGCATAGAAGGGAGCGGCTCAAGAAAAGAGAAGTGGAAACAGACAGCAAACTAGGCTGGAGAGAGACCTGAGACAAAGAGATCTGAATTATACGAGAGCCGACCAGGGGAAACACAAATTATGCAGTCAACTTTCCCACATTTGGGGAAATCGCAGGAGCAGCACACCCAGAGTGCAATGGATGAGCCTTGCCCTGGGAGAAGCACCTTCATTATCATGAAGGTGCTTCTCCCAGGGCAAGGCTCACCCATTGCACTCTGTGTGTGCTGCTCCTGCGATTTCCCCAAATGTGGGAAACTTGACTGCATAATTTGTGTTTCCCCTGGTTGGCTCTCGTATAATTCAGATCTCTTTGTCTCAGGTCTCTCTCCAGCCTAGTTTGCTGTCTTTTTCCACTTCTCTTTTCTTGAGCCGCTCCCTTCTATGCCCTTGCGCACTATCTTGACTTCTCCCGTCTGCGTACTTTGTGCCTTCCAACGCACAATGCGAACTACAGGTAGTGCTGCAGGGCCCACGCCCTTTTACTTGCCTTACAGAGTAGCTCTGGAGCTGTTACAGTGCCCAGCTGCTGCAAGAAATCAGCTTGAATGCTTCAGGGGCTGGGGCATGGCCAACATGATCCCCACAACGAAGGAGGGTGGGGGTGTTTAATGCAAACTAGGGGTCATCCAAGCGCCGCAAAAGGCCGCCATGCCCTGCATACCCCTTTTCTCTTTTCATATGCAGATGAGGGTTCCAGCCAACTTTGGCCCACTGCTTGGCTGACATCACCGTATGCAAATCCATCTTCTGCAGACCTTCCCCAAGGAATGCTTGCACTAGTTGTTGCATTTGGTTTGTTGTTTGGGGGTGCTTCAGTATTAGGCAGCCTTCTGCCCTCCCATGTTCATCTGAAAATATGTGTTCTCCCTGCAGTTGTTGTCCCCAGATGAGAGTACCCTTGTGCTGCCTCAGTTGAATCTCCTTTACTTGACAAGGGAGGCATTTTGGATTTTTTCTTTGGGTACCCTTACACCTGATGGTCTGAATGAGAGCATCGAACTGAACAACATTGGCAGTCTCTGAAGGTTTTATCTTTTGATTTACCTAATATATTATTTATTGAATATCCATTTATTGTATGTTTAATAAATAAACAAAATTATTAGAAGTAGCTATTTTGTGAACAGCTTTCCTCTTAGGATGAAACTGTATAATCCTGTTGTGTGTGTTCCTTTAAAGTTCTTTAGTAAAATCCACTAGTAATGATGAACATCAGATTTCTTCCTCCATCCTCTTTTTACACTTTCTCTTGGTTCTATATATATATATATTTTTATTTTTATTTTATTTTTTTCCCCTCCTTCTCCCAAAAGGTCCCCCTCCCTCCCCTCCCCCTCCCTGTTTTAAATTTTAAAATCTTTAAATCTTTAAATCCTTAAATTGTCTGTTTAATTTTTTATTCAATTCTTTTTGTTGTTTAAGCAGCAATGTAATTATTCCAGGGGTTAAAATAATGAAATATAGAAATAATATTAACAAAAATTAAAGGTAAAAATGAATTGATAGAATGATCCCATTAAAAGTAAATAAATAATATGGATGTTAAGCTGAGCGGGTTGGATTCGAACATGGGACTCGCTGCATAGAGTGCAGGTGATGTTTCCCCTGCGCCACGAGAGCAGCTTTAGTAGTGGCATGGATTTATGTTACCCTAAAAGGTTTTATATAAGTAAATGGGGATCCTTAGTGCTGAGTTTCTGAATTATGTATATGTGATTATAGATATGAGGTATTGATTGAAAGATTAGAGGTTAATCTGTATATAGATTATATATTTTCTGTTATTTTTTAAACCACCTTGTTGCTTATTTTATTATTATTTTTAATCACCATGTTGCTTATTTTTATATTATGAAATGCCTTTATATGTGCAATTGCAATTAGAAAGTTGTTCCATATATGAGTCATTACATGTATGCATCCAATTAGTATATGTATGTATCCAATCAACTAATTAGTAATGCTATTGGTCCGGTGCATTTTAAAAAGAGCCTGCTAGGCTGCTGATGTATCCTCTGACGAAACCGCTCTTGGATAACAGCGGAGAAACGCGTTAGAAGGTGACTACCGGACACTCTGATTGCTGAGATATAAGCCCGTTCATGAACGAGCTACATCACGGCGGACGTCTGATGTAAAGACAGCGGTGAAGGGGAAAAAGCAATTTGAGAGCGAGCAAAAGGAGGTCTCTACCCCACGGCAGGGAGGAATATCCCGACCGCGAGTGCCAATAAGATCCAGCCACGGTTAACGGGGGTCGTAGCATACCGCTGTGTTTCACCAACCATCACAGCGCTCTCCCCCTGTTTTCTTTCATTACTCACGTGAGTTACATATGAACTTTAACTGCAGTAAATAAGAGGCGTTGGTTACAACTGTTGCTGTTCATCCACAAGAAGGAATTTAATGTATCAATTACAATTGGAAAGTAATGATTAAATTACAACAGCTGTATCCAGGAGGATTTTTTGGACACTTTAATAGACATTCCGTTGTCATCAAGGGCAATATGAAATAGATACTGATTACATTTAGATATGGATAGTGGTGCCTATATATGTTGACTCCATTGTATTTTATTGAATGTGGGTTTCTTCTGTCTATATATATTTTTTTAAAATAAAGAGCTTGTATATTTTATTTTTTGCGCTCCCTTGATAACAAGTGTGATTATCTTTAAAATTTGGTTTATTATTGGTAGAACAGTACTACCTATGGGAGCAGCATTTTATAATATATGGTGAAAATTAATAGATGTATAAAGATTAAATAAGCAACAAATTGGTGAAATAGATACGTTTTGATAGGAGCGCTGGGTTCTATATATATATATTGACATTTGGTTATATATATGTATAGACTTTATAAATTCTTGACAGAGATGTGCCTGAGCAGCGGCCCTCCCCAGCCCTATCCCAAATCATACTTATTTTGCATAGGAGATACCATGGTCATGAAGATTGTTCTCCCAGGGTGAGGTTCATTCATTGCATTCTGGGTATGCTGATCCCTGTGATTTCCCCAAATGTGGGAAACTGGACTGCATTATTTGTGGTAGTGAGGGACTGTGTTTGTGCTTTCCTCTGGTCAGCTCTGGTAAAAGTCAGATTTCTTTGTCTCAGATCTTCCTCTAGCCTTGTTCTTCTTTCGAGAGTTCCCTTGTGCTGCCTCAGTTGGATCTCCTTCACTTGACAGGGGGGTGCCCGAGCAGCGACCCTCCCCAGCTCTAGCCCAACTCCTACTTACCTGCCAGGTGAGATACTATGATCATGAAGGTGCTTCTCCCAGGGCAAGGCTCACCCATTGCACTCTGGGTGTGCTGCTCCTGCGGTTTCCCCAAATGTTGGACACTTGACTGCATAATTTGTGTGCAATAGTTGTTGCATTTGTTTTGTTGTTTGGGGGTGCTTCAGTATTAGGCAGCCTTCTGCCCTACCATGTTCATCTGAAAATATGTGTTCTCCCTGCAGTTGTTGTCCCCAGATGAGAGTTCCCTTGTGCTGCCTCAGTTGAATCTCCTTTACTTGACAGAGATGTGCCTGAGCAGCGGCCCTCCCCAGCCCTATCCCAAATCATACTTATTTTGCATAGGAGATACCATTTTCATGAAGATTGTTCTCCCAGGGTGAGGTTCATTCATTGCATTCTGGGTATGCTGACCCCTGTGATTTCCCCAAATGTGGGAAACTCGACTGCATTATTTGTGGTAGTGGGGGACTGTGTTTGTGCTTTCCTCTGGTCAGCTCTGGTAAAAGTCAGATTTATTTGTCTCAGATTTTCCTCTAGCCTTGTTCTTCTTTCGAGAGTTCCCTTGTGCTGCCTCAGTTGGATCTCCTTCACTTGACAGGGGGGTGCCCGAGCAGCGACCCTCCCCAGCTCTAGCCCAACTCCTACTTACCTGCCAGGTGAGATACTATGATCATGAAGGTGCTTCTCCCAGGGCAAGGCTCACCCATTGCACTCTGGGTGTGCTGCTCCTGTGATTTCCCCAAATGTGGGAAACTTGACTGCATAATTTGTGTTTCCCCTGGTCGGCTCTCATATAATTCAGATCTCTTTGTCTCAGGTCTCTCTCCAGCCTAGTTTGCTGTCTGTTTCCACTTCTCTTTTCTTGAGCCGCTCCCTTCTATGCCCTTGCGCACTATCCTGACTTCTCCCGTCTGCTTACTTTGTGCCTTCCAACGCACAATGCAAACTACAGGTAGTGCTGCAGGGCCCACGCCCTTTTACTTGCCTTACAGAGCAGCTCTGGAGCTGTTACAGTGCCCAGCTGCTGCAAGAAATCAGCTTGAATGCTTCAGGGGCTGGGGCATAGCCAACATGAGCCCCACACCGAAGGAGGGTGGAGGTGTTTAATGCGAACTAGGGGTCATCCAAGCGCCGCAAAAGGCCGCCATGCCCTGCACGCCCCTTTTCTCTTTTCATATGCAGACGAGGGTTGAAGCCAACTTTGACCCACTGCTTGGATGACATCACCATATGCAAATCCATCTGCTGCAGGCCTTCCCCCAGGAATGCTTGCACTAGTTGTTGCATTTGGTTTGTTGTTTGGGGGTGCTTCAGTATTAGGCAGCCTTCTGCCCTACCATGTTCATCTGAAAATATGTGTTCTCCCTGCAGTTGTTGTCCCCAGATGAGAGTTCCCTTGTGCTGCCTCAGTTGAATCTCCTTTACTTGACAGAGATGTGCCTGAGCAGCGGCCCTCCCCAGCCCTATCCCAAATCATACTTATTTTGCATAGGAGATACCATGGTCATGAAGATTGTTCTCCCAGGGTGAGGTTAATACATTGCATTCTGGGTATGCTGACTCCTATGATTTCCCCAAATGTGGGAAACTCGACTGCATTATTTGTGGTAGTGGGGGACTGTGTTTGTTCTTTCCTCTGGTCAGCTCTGGTAAAAGTCAGATTTATTTGTCTCAGATCTTCCTCTAGCCTTGTTCTTCTTTTGAGAGTTTCCTTGTGCTGCCTCGGTTGGATCTCCTTCACTTGATAGGGGGGTGCCCGAGCAGCGACCCTCCCCAGCTCTATCCCAAATCTTACTTACCTGCCAGGTGAGATACTATGATCATGAAGGTGCTTCTCCCAGGGCAAGGCTCACCCATTGCACTCTGGGTGTGCTGCTCCTGCGGTTTCCCCAAATGTTGGACACTTGACTGCATAATTTGTGTTTCCCCTGGTCGGCTCTCGTATAATTCAGATCTCTTTGTCTCAGGTTTCTCTCCAGCCTAGTTTGCTGTCTGTTTCCACTTCTCTTTTCTTGAGCCGCTCCCTTCTATGCCCTTGCGCACTATCCTGACTTCTCCCGTCTGCTTACTTTGTGCCTTCCAACGCACAATGCAAACTACAGGTAGTGCTGCAGGGCCCACGCCCTTTTACTTGCCTTACAGAGCAGCTCTGGAGCTGTTACAGTGCCCAGCTGCTGCAAGAAATCAGCTTGAATGCTTCAGGGGCTGGGGCATAGCCAACATGAGCCCCACACCGAAGGAGGGTGGAGGTGTTTAATGCGAACTAGGGGTCATCCAAGCGCCGCAAAAGGCCGCCATGCCCTGCACGCCCCTTTTCTCTTTTCATATGCAGACGAGGGTTGAAGCCAACTTTGACCCACTGCTTGGATGACATCACCATATGCAAATCCATCTGCTGCATGCCTTCCCCCGGGAATGCTTGCACTAGTTGTTGCATTTGGTTTGTTGTTTGGGGATGCTTCAGTATTAGGCAGCCTTCTGCCCTACCATGTTCATCTGAAAATATGTGTTCTCCCTGCAGTTGTTGTCCCCAGATGAGAGTTCCCTTGTGCTGCCTCAGTTGAATCTCCTTTACTTGACAGAGATGTGCCTGAGCAGCGGCCCTCCCCAGCCCTATCCCAAATCATACTTATTTTGCATAGGAGATACCATGGTCATGAAGATTGTTCTCCCAGGGTGAGGTTAATACATTGCATTCTGGGTATGCTGACTCCTATGATTTCCCCAAATGTGGGAAACTCGACTGCATTATTTGTGGTAGTGGGGGACTGTGTTTGTGCTTTCCTCTGGTCAGCTCTGGTAAAAGTCAGATTTATTTGTCTCAGATTTTCCTCTAGCCTTGTTCTTCTTTCGAGAGTTTCCTTGTGCTGCCTCGGTTGGATCTCCTTCACTTGACAGGGGGGTGCCCGAGCAGCGACCCTCCCCAGCTCTATCCCAAATCTTACTTACCTGCCAGGTGAGATACTATGATCATGAAGGTGCTTCTCCCAGGGCAAGGCTCACCCATTGCACTCTGGGTGTGCTGCTCCTGCGATTTCCCCAAATGTGGGAAACTTGACTGCATAATTTGTGTTTCCCCTGGTCGGCTCTCGTATAATTCAGATCTCTTTGTCTCAGGTCTCTCTCCAGCCTAGTTTGCTGTCTGATTCCACTTCTCTTTTCTTGAGCCGCTCCCTTCTATGCCCTTGCGCACTATCCTGACTTCTCCCGTCTGCTTAATTTGTGCCTTCCAACGCACAATGCGAACTACAGGTAGTGCTGCAGGGCCCACACCCTTTTACTTGCCTTACAGATCAGCTCTGGAGCTGTTACAGTGCCCAGCTGCTGCAAGAAATCAGCTTGAATGCTTCAGGGGCTGGGGCATAGCCAACATGAGCCCCACACCGAAGGAGGGTGGAGGTGTTTAATGCGAACTAGGGGTCTTCCAAGCGCCGCAAAAGGCTGCCATGCCCTGCACGCCCCTTTTCTCTTTTCATATGCAGACGAGGGTTGAAGCCATCTTTGACCCACTGCTTGGATGACATCACCATATGCAAATCCATTTGCTGTAGGCCTTCCCCCAGGAATGCTTGCACAAGTTGTTGCATTTGGTTTGTTGTTTGGGGGTGCTTCAGTATTAGGCAACCTTCTGCCCTCCCATGTTCATCTGAAAATATGTGTTCTCCCTGGAGTTGTTGTCCCCAGCTGAGAGTTCCCTTGTGCTGCCTCAGTTGAATCTCCTTTACTTGACAGAGATGTGCCTGAGCAGCGGCCCTCCCCAGCCCTATCCCAAATCATACTTATTTTGCATAGGAGATACCATGGTCATGAAGATTGTTCTCCCAGGGTGAGGTTCAGTCATTGCATTCTGGGTATGCTGACCCCTGTTATTTCCCCAAATGTGGGAAACTCGACTGCATTATTTGTGGTAGTGGGGGACTGTGTTTGTGCTTTCCTCTGGTCAGCTCTGGTAAAAGTCAGATTTCTTTGCCTCAGATCTTCCTCTAGCCTTGTTCTTCTTTCGAGAGTTCCCTTGTGCTGCTTCAGTTGGATCTCCTTCACTTGACAGGGGGGTGCCAGAGCAGCGACCCTCCCCAGCTCTAGCCCCACTTCTACTTACCTGCCAGGTGAGATACTATGATCAGGAAGGTGCTTCTCCCAGGGCAAGGCTCACCCATTGCACTCTGGGTGTGCTGCTCCTGTGATTTCCCCAAATGTGGGAAACTTGACTGCAAAATTTGTGTTTCCTCTGGTCGGCTCTCGTATAATTTAGATCTCTTTGTCTCAGGTCTCTCTCCAGCCTAGTTTGCTGTCTGTTTCCACTTCTCTTTTTTTGAGCCGCTCCCTTCTATGCCCTTGCGCACTATCCTGACTTCTCCCGTCTGCTTACTTTGTGCCTTCCAACGCACAATGCGAACTACAGGTAGTGCTGCAGGTCCCACACCCTTTTATTTGCCTTACAGAGCAGCTCTGGAGCTGTTACAGTGCCCAGCTGCTGCAAGATATCAGCTTGAATGCTTCAGGGAATGGGGCATAGCCAACATGAGCCCCACACAGAAGGAGGGTGGAGGTGTTTAATGCGAACTAGGGGTCATCCAAGCGCCGCAAAAGGCTGCCATGCCCTGTACGCCCCTTTTCTCTTTTCATATGCAGACGAGGGTTGAAGCCAACTTTGACCCATTGCTTGGATGACATCACCATATGCAAATCCATCTGCTTCAGGCCTTCCCCCAGGAATGCTTGCACTAGTTGTTGCATTTGGTTTGTTGTTTGGGGGTGCTTCAGTATTATGTAGCCTTCTGCCCTCCCATGTTCATCTGAAAATATGTGTTCTCCCTGCAGTTGTTGTCCCCAGATGAGAGTTCCCTTGTGCTGCCTCAGTTGAATCTCCTTTACTTGACAGAGATGTGCCTGAGCAGCGGCCCTCCCCAGCCCTATCCCAAATCATACTTATTTTGCATAGGAGATACCATGGTCATGAAGATTGTTCTCCCAGGGTGAGGTTCATTCATTGCATTCTGGGTATGCTGACCCGTATGATTTCCCCAAATGTGGGAAACTCGACTGCATTATTTGTGGTGGTGGGGGACTGTGTTTGTTCTTTCCACTAGTCAGCTCTGGTAAAAGTCAGATTTATTTGTCTCAGATCTTGCTCTAGCCTTGTTCTTCTTTCGAGAGTTTCCTTGTGCTGCCTCAGTTGGATCTCCTTCACTTGACAGGGGGGTGCCCGAGCAGTGACCCTCCCCAGCTCTAGCCCAACTCCTACTTACCTGCCAGGTGAGATACTATGATCATGAAGGTGCTTCTCCCAGGGCAAGGCTCACCCATTGCACTCTGGGTGTGCTGCTCCTGCGATTTCCCCAAATGTGGGACACTTGACTGCATAATTTGTGTTTCCTCTGGTCAGCTCTCGTATAATTCAGATCTCTTTGTATCAGGTCTCTCTCCAGCGTAGTTTGCTGTCTGTTTCCACTTCTCTTTTCTTGAGCCGTTCCCTTCTATGCCCTTGCGCATTATCCTGACTTCTCCCGTCTGCTTAATTTGTGCCTTCCAACGCACAATGCAAACTACAGGTAGTGCTGCAGGGCCCACACCCTTTTACTTGCCTTACAGAGCAGCTCTGGAGCTGTTACAGTGCCCAGCTGCTGCAAGAAATCAGCTTGAATGCTTCAGGGGCTGGGGCATAGCCAACATGAGCCCCACACCGAAGGAGGGTGGAGCTGTTTAATGCGAACTAGTGGTCATCCAAGCGCCGCAAAAGGCCGCCATGCCCTGCATACCCCTTTTCTCTTTTCATATGCAGACGAGTGTTTAAGCCAACTTTGACCCACTGCTTGGATGACATCACCATATGCAAATCCATCTGCTGCAGGCCTTCCCCCAGGAATGCTTACACTAGTTGTTGCATTTGGTTTGTTGTTTGGGGGTGCTTCAGTATTAGGCGGCCTTCTGCCCTCCCATGTTCATCTGAAAATATGTGTTCTCCCTGCAGTTGTTGTCCCCAGATGAGAGTACCCCTGTGCTGCCTCAGTTGAATCTCCTACTCTTGACAGAGATGTGCCTGAGCAGCGGCCCTCCCCAGCCCTATCCCAAATCATACTTATTTTGCATAGGAGATACCATGGTCATGAAGATTGTTCTCCCAGGGTGAGGTTCATTCATTGCATTCTGGGTATGCTGACCCCTATGATTTCCCCAAATGTGGGAAACTCGACTGCATTATTTGTGGTAGTGGGGGACTGTGTTTGTGCTTTCCTCTGGTCAGCTCTGGTAAAAGTTAGATTTCTTTGTCTCAGATCTTCCTCTAGCCTTGTTCTTCTTTCGAGAGTTCCCTTGTGCTGTCTCAGTTGGATCTCCTTCACTTGACAGGGGGGTGCCCGAGCAGCGACCCTCCCCAGCTCTAGCTCAACTCCTGCTTACCTGCCAGGTGAGATACTATGATCATGAAATTGCTTCTCCCAGGGCAAGGCTCACCCATTGCACTCTGGGTGTGCTGCCCATACGATTTCCCCAAATGTGGGAAACTTGACTGCATAATTTGTGTTTCCCCTGGTCGGCTCTCATATAATTCAGATCTCTTTGTCTCAGGTCTCTCTCCAGCCTAGTTTGCTGTCTGTTTCCACTTCTTTTTTTCTTGAGCCCCTTTCTTCAATACCCTTGTGCACTAACCTGACTTCTCCTCCCGTCTGCTTACTTTGTGCCTTACAATGCACAATGCAAACTACAGGTAATGCTGCAGGGCCCACACCCTTTTACTTGCCTTAAAGAGCAGCTCTGGAGCTATTACAGTGCCCAGCTGCTGCAAGAAATCAGCTTGAATGCTTCAGGGGCATGGGCATGGCCAACATGAGTCCTACACCGAAGGAGGGTGGGGATGTTTAATGCGAACTAGGGGTCATCCAAGCGCCGCAAAAGGCCGCCATGCCCTGCATACCCCTTTTCTCTTTTCATATGCAGATGAGGGTTCCAGCCAATTTTGGCCCACTTCTTGGATGACATCACCGTATGCAAATCCGTCTTCTGCAGACCTTCCCCCAGGAATGCTTGTACTAGTTGTTGCATTTGGTTTGTTGTTTGGGGGTGCTTCAGTATTAGGCAGCCTTCTGCCCTCCCATGTTCATCTGAAAATATGTGTTCTCCCTGCAGTTGTTGTCCCCAGATGAGAGTTCCCTTGTGCTGCCTCAGTTGAATCTTCTTTACTTGACAGAGATGTGCCTGAGCAGCGGCCCTCCCCAGCCCTATCCCAAAACATACTTATTTTGTATAGGAGATACCATGGTCATGAAGATTGTTCTCCCAGGGTGAGGTTCATTCATTGCATTCTGGGAATGCTGACCCCTGTGATTTCCCCAAATGTGGGAAACTCGACTGCATTTTATGTGGTAGTGGGGGACTGTGTTTGTGCTTTCCTCTGGTCAGCTCTGGTAAAAGTCAGATTTCTTTGTCTCAGATCTTCCTCTAGCCTTGTTCTTCTTTCGAGAGTTCCCTTGTGCTGCCTCAGTTGGATCTCCTTCACTTGACAGGGGGGTGCCCGAGCAGCGACCCTCCCCAGCTCTAGCCCATCTCTTACTTACCTGCCAGGTGAGATACTATGATCAGGAAGGTGCTTCTCCCAGGGCAAGGCTCACCCATTGCACTCTGGGTGTGCTGCTCCTCTGATTTCCCAAAATGTGGGACACTTGACTGCATAATTTGTGTTTCCTCTGGTCGGCTCTCGTATAATTCAGATCTCTTTGTCTCAGGTCTCTCTCCAGCCTAGTTTGCTGTCTGTTTCCACTTCTCTTTTATTGAGCCGCTCCCTTCTATGCCCTTGCGCACTATCCTGACTTCTCCCGTCTGCTTACTTTGTGCCTTCCAACGCACAATGCGAACTACAGGTAGTGCTGCAGGTCCCACACCCTTTTATTTGCCTTACAGAGCAGCTCTGGAGCTGTTACAGTGCCCAGCTGCTGCAAGAAATCAGCTTGAATGCTTCAGGGGCTGGGGCATAGCCAACATGAGCCCCACACCGAAGGAGGGTGGAGGTGTTTAATGCGAACTAGGGGTCATCCAAGCGCCGCAAAAGGCCGCCATGCCCTGCACTCCCCTTTTCTCTTTTCATATGCAGACGAGGGTTGAAGCCAACTTTGACCCACTGCTTGGATGACATCACCATATGCAAATCCATCTGCTGCAGGCCTTCCCCCAGGAATGCTTGCCTAGTTGTTGCATTTGGTTTGTTGTTTGGGGGTGCTTCAGTATTAGGCAGCCTTCTGCCCTCCCATGTTCATCTGAAAATATGTGTTCTCCCTGCAGTTGTTGTCCCCAGATGAGAGTTCCCTTGTGCTGCCTCAGTTGAATCTCCTTTACTTGACAGAGATGTGCCTGAGCAGCGGCCCTCCCCAGCCCTATCCCAAATCATACTTATTTTGCATAGGAGATGCCATGGTCATGAAGATTGTTCTCCCAGGGTGAGGTTCATTCATTGCATTCTGGGTATGCTGACCCCTATGATTTCCCCAAATGTGGGAAACTCAACTGCATTATTTGTGGTAGTGGGGGACTGTGTTTGTGCTTTCCTCTGGTCAGCTCTGGTAAAAGTCAGATTTCTTTGTCTCAGATCTTCCTCTAGCCTTGTTCTTCTTTCGAGAGTTCCCTTGTGCTGCCTCAGTTGGATCTCCTTTACTTGACAGGGGGGTGCCCGAGCAGCGACCCTCCCCAGCTCTAGCCCAACTCCTACTTACCTGCCAGGTGATATACTATGATCAGGAAGGTGCTTCTCCCAGAGCAAGGCTCACCCATTGCACTCTGGGTGTGCTGATCCTGCGATTTCCCCAAATGTGGGAAACTTGACTGCATAATTTGTGTTTCCCCTGGTCGGCTCTCGTATAATTCAGATCTCTTTGTCTCAGGTCTCTCTCCAGCCTAGTTTGCTGTCTGTTTCCACTTCTCTTTTCTTGAGCCGCTCCCTTCTATGCCCTTGCGCACTATCCTGACTTCTCCCGTCTGCTTATTTTGTGCCTTCCAACGCACAATGCGAACTACAGGTAGTGCTGCAAGGCCCACACCCTTTTACTTGCCTTACAGACCAGCTCTGGAGCTGTTACAGTGCCCAACTGCTGCAAGAAATCAGCTTGAATGCTTCAGGGGCTGGGGCATAGCCAACATGAGCCTCACACCGAAGGAGGGTGGAGGTGTTTAATGCGAACTAGGGGTCATCCAATTGCCGCAAAAGGCCGCCATGCCCTGCACGCCCCTTTTCTCTTTTCATATGCAGACGAGTGTTGAAGCCAACTTTGACCCACTGCTTGGATGACATCACCATATGCAAATCCATCTGCTGCAGGCCTTCCCCCAGGAATGCTTGCACTAGTTGTTGCATTTGGTTTGTTGTTTGGGGGTGCTTCAGTATTAGGCAGCCTTCTGCCCTCCCATGTTCATCTGAAAATATGTGTTCTCTCTGCAGTTGTTGTCCCCAGATGAGAGTTCCCTTGTGCTGCCTCAGTTGAATCTCCTTTACTTGACAGAGATGTGCCTGAGCAGCGGCCCTCCCCAGCCCTATCCCAAATCATACTTATTTTGCATAGGAGATACCATGGTCATGAAGATTGTTCTCCCAGGGTGAGGTTCATTCATTGTATTCTGGGTATGCTGACCCCTGTGATTTCCCAAAATGTGGGAAACTCGACTGCATTATTTGTGGTAGTGGGGGACTGTGTTTGTGCTTTCTTCTGGTCAGCTCTTGTAAAAGTCAGATTTCTTTGTATCAGATCTTCCTCTAGCCTTGTTCTTCTTCGAGAGTTCCCTTGTGCTGCCTCAGTTGGATCTCCTTCACTTGACAGGGGGGTGCCCGAGCAGCGACCCTCCCCAGCTCTAGCCCAACTCCTACTTACCTGCCAGGTGAGATACTATTAAGTTGATTTTTGAAAGAAAACAATACTGTCAATATACTATTAAAACAAATTTAAATGGTAAAAGTTATTGTACTTTAAGTAAAAATAAAAGAGCTAAAATATCAATCCCAGTTTTGGATTACTTTAATTAACAAAAAAAATGCATATAGCAGAGGATAGTTTCAATCTGCCTACCTCTTGGTTATGGGCCCAGCATGCTTCCATTGCAGTACTCTGCTGCACATGTAAGTGCAAGAGATCCTGAAGCACTCACTCATCATGGGAAAGTACCAATGTGTTTCTTCGTTGGTTGATCTAAGAAACATCTTACAAAAACTCTCCAGATTATTGACTTTCTAAAGTTTTTCTAGGAAACGTTCTAGATGAATACTTATTAGCCTTTGTCAGTAAGTACTTTTCGTAAAGTGTCTCTGTGGCGCAATCGGTTAGTGTGTCCGGCTACTAACCAAAAGGTTGGTGGTTCAATCCTACCCAGGGACGTAACTGACCTTGTTATCAGATTTTGGTGATCTTTAAGTAGACAAGTCAAAATTTCAAAACCCTTTTTATGATGTAGGGTACCTGGCCTTCTCTGATGTAATCAGAGTTAGATTTGATTCAGTGATTTTATAAAAACAGCTAGGAAGCACAATTTAGCAGTGGGTTGCAGAGAAAAAGAAATATGCTGGCAAAAAAATCCAATTGAGTGATTAAACAGCTCTTCATTTTCTGGCTTTATTTTTATGCTAACAAATTTGTTCTCTGAAAAGTGTCCACAAAGCCAAGTCTCTGATTAACACCTTTGAAAGGATGGTTTTTCACCTATTACTAAATTAAACTTGCTTCATTGGAAAGGCAGCAAGATGCATCCTCATTTCAATGTCTACTGAAATAATACAAGTTGACACCAGGAAACATTAACGCCACTGCATCCTTGCTGCTTTCTCATGTGGAAGTCTGTTTAATGTGAAAACAAGGTGATATCTAATTAGCACACAGGTAAGGAATTAAGAAAATCTTTATTTAAGGATGAAGATGTTTCTCACAAAATCGTTGCCCCAATGCATCATTGAAATTCAAAATGGAAAGATGATTTTAATATATCACTTGTACATTTTGTATTGCTCTTCTGGTGACAATGTAGTTTGTTTTTGTCAATTACCATTTTAATAATAGGGTAAAGAAAATTAAGTGGATTTTTGAAAGAAAACAATACTTTCAATATACTATTAAAACAAATTAAAATGGTAAAAGTTATTGTACTTTAAGTAAAAATAAAAGAGCCAAAATATCAATCCCAGTTTTGGATTACTTTAATTAACAAAAAAAAAATGCATATAGCAGAGGATAGTTTCAATCTGCATACCGCTGGGTTATGGGCCCAGCATGCTTCCATTGCTGTACTCTGCTGCACATGTAAGTGCAAGAGATCCTAAAGCACTCACTCATCATGGGAAAGTACCAATGTGTTTCTTCGTTGGTTGATGGAAGAAACATCTTAAAAAAACTCTCCAGATTATTGACTTTTTAAAGTTTTTCTAGGAAACGTTTTAGATGAATGATTATTAGCCTTTGTCAGTATATACTTTTGCAAAGTGTCTCTGTGGCGCAATCAGTTAGTGTGTACAGCTATTAACCAAAAGGTTGGTGGTTCAAACCCACCCAGGGACGTAATTGACCTTGTTATCAGATTTTGGTGATCTTTAAGTAGACAAGTCAAAATTTCAAACCCCCTGTTATGGTGTAGGGTACCTGGCCTTCTCTGATGTAATCAGAGTTAGATTTGATTCAGTGATTTTATAAAAACAGCTAGGAAGCACAATTTAGCAGTGGGTTGCAGAGAAAAAGAAATATGCTGGCAAAAAAATCCAATTGAGTGATTAAACAGCTCTTCATTTTCTGGCTTTATTTTTATGCTAACAAATTTGTTCTCTGAAAAGTGTCCACAAAGCCAAGTCTCTGATTAACACCTTTGTAAGGATGGTTTTTCACCTATTACTAAATTAAACTTGCTTCATTGGGAAGGCAGCAAGATGCATCCTCATTTCAATGTCTACTGAAATAATACAGGTTGACACCAGGAAACATTAACGCCACTGCATCCTTGCTGCTTTCTCATGTGGAAGTCTGTTTAATGTGAAAACAAGGTGATATCTAATTAGCACACAGGTAAGGAATTAAGAAATTCTTTATTTAAGGGTGAAAATGTTTCTCACAAAATCGTTGCCCCAATGCATCATTGAAATTCAAGCTGGAAAGATGATTTTAATATATCACTTGTACATTTTGTATTGCTCTTCTGGTGACAATGTAGTTTGTTTTTGTCAATTACCATTTTAATAATAGGGTAAAGAAAATTAAGTGGATTTTTAAAAGAAAACAATACTTTCAATATACTATTAAAACAAATTAAAATGGTAAAAGTTATTGTACTTTAATGAAAAATAAAAGAGCAAAAATATCAATCCCAGTTTTGGATTACTTTAATTAACAAAAAAAAATGCATATAGCAGAGGATAGTTTTAATCTGCCTACCTCTGGGTTATGGGCCCAGCATGCTTCCATTGCAGTACTCTGCTGCACATGTAAGTGCAAGAGATCCTGAAGCACTCACTCATCATGGGAAAGTACCAATGTGTTTCTTCGTTGGTTGATGGAAGAAACATCTTACAAAAACTCTCCAGATTATTGACTTTTTAAAGTTTTTCTAGGAAACGTTTTAGATGAATGCTTATTAGCCTTTGTCAGTATGTACTTTTGCAAAGTGTCTCTGTGGCGCAATCAGTTAGTGTGTACAGCTATAAACCAAAAGGTTGGTGGTTCAATCCCACCCAGGGACGTAATTGACCTTGTTATCAGATTTTGGTGATCTTTAAGTAGACAAGTCAAAATTTCAAACCCCCTGTTATGGTGTAGGGTACCTGGCCTTCTCTGATGTAATCAGAGTTAGATTTGATTCAGTGATTTTATAAAAACAGCTAGGAAGCACAATTTAGCAGTGGGTTGCAGAGAAAAAGAAATATGCTGGCAAAAAAATCCAATTGAGTGATTAAACAGCTCTTCATTTTCTGGCTTTATTTTTATGCTAACAAATTTGTTCTCTGAAAAGTGTCCACAAAGCCAAGTCTCTGATTAACACCTTTGTAAGGATGGTTTTTCACCTATTACTAAATTAAACTTGCTTCATTGGAAAGGCAGCAAGATGCATCCTCATTTCAATGTCTACTGAAATAATACAGGTTGACACCAGGAAACATTAACGCCACTGCATCCTTGCTGCTTTCTCATGTGGAAGTCTGTTTAATGTGAAAACAAGGTGATATCTAATTAGCACACAGGTAAGGAATTAAGAAAATCTTTATTTAAGGGTGAAAATGTTTCTCACAAAATCGTTGCCCCAATGCATCATTGAAATTCAAGCTGGAAAGATGATTTTAATATATCACTTGTACATTTTGTATTGCTCTTCTGGTGACAATGTAGTTTGTTTTTGTTAATTACCATTTTAATAATAGGGTAAAGAAAATTAAGTGGATTTTTAAAAGAAAACAATACTTTCAATATACTATTAAAACAAATTAAAATGGTAAAAGTTATTGTACTTTAATGAAAAATAAAAGAGCAAAAATATCAATCCCAGTTTTGGATTACTTTAATTAACAAAAAAAAATGCATATAGCAGAGGATAGTTTTAATCTGCCTACCTCTGGGTTATGGGCCCAGCATGCTTCCATTGCAGTACTCTGCTGCACATGTAAGTGCAAGAGATCCTGAAGCACTCACTCATCATGGGAAAGTACCAATGTGTTTCTTCGTTGGTTGATGGAAGAAACATCTTACAAAAACTCTCCAGATTATGGACTTTTTAAAGTTTTTCTAGGAAACGTTTTAGATGAATGCTTATTAGCCTTTGTCAGTACCTATTTTTGCAAAGTGTCTCTGTGGCGCAATCAGTTAGTGTGTACGGCTATTAACCAAAAGGTTGGTGGTTCAATCCCACCAAGGGACGTAATTGACCTTGTTATCAGATTTTGGTGATCTTTAAGTAGACAAGTCAAAATTTCAAACCCCCTCTTATGGTGTAGGGTACCTGGCCTTCTCTGATGTAATCAGAGTTAGATTTGATTCAGTGATTTTATAAAAACAGCTAGGAAGCACAATTTAGCAGTGGGTTGCAGAGAAAAAGAAATATGCTGGCAAAAAAATCCAATTGAGCGATTAAACAGCTCTTCATTTTCTGGCTTTATTTTTATGCTAACAAATTTGTTCTCTGAAAAGTGTCCACAAAGCCAAGTCTCTGATTAACACCTTTGTAAGGATGGTTTTTCACCTATTACTAAATTAAACTTGCTTCATTGGAAAGGCAGCAAGATGCATCCTCATTTCAATGTCTACTGAAATAATACATGTTGACACCAGGAAACATTAACGCCACTGCATCCTTGCTGCTTTCTCATGTGGAAGTCTGTTTAATGTGAAAACAAGGTGATATCTAATTAGCACACAGGTAAGGAATTAAGAAAATCTTTATTTAAGGGTGAAAATGTTTCTCACAAAATCGTTGCCCCAATGCATCATTGAAATTCAAGCTGGAAAGATGATTTTAATATATCACTTGTACATTTTGTATTGCTCTTCTGGTGACAATGTAGTTTGTTTTTGTCAATTACCATTTTAAAAATAGGGTAAAGAAAATTAAGTGGATTTATAAAAGAAAACAATACTTTCAATATACTATTAAAAAAAATTAAAATGGTAAAAGTTATTGTACTTTAATAAAAAATAAAAGAGCAAAAATATCAATCCCAGTTTTGGATTACTTTAATTAACAAAAAAAAAATGCATATAGCAGAGGATAGTTTTAATCTGCCTACCTCTGGGTTAGGGGCCCAGCATGCTTCCATTGCAGTACTCTGCTGCACATGTAAGTGCAAGAGATCCTGGAGCACTCACTCATCATGGGAAAGTACCAATGTGTTTCTTCGTTGGTTGATGGAAGAAACATCTTACAAAAACTCTCCAGATTATTGACTTTTTAAAGTTTTTCTAGGAAACGTTTTAGATGAATGCTTATTAGCCTTTGTCAGTACGTACTTTTGCAAAGTGTCTCTGTGGCGCAATCAGTTAGTGTGTATGTCTATTAACCAAAAGGTTGGTGGTTCAATCCCACCAAGGGACGTAATTGACCTTGTGATCAGATTTTAGTGATATTTAAATAGACAAGTCAAAATTTCAAACCTTCTCTTATGGTGTAGGGTACCTGGCCTTCTCTGATGTAATCAGAGTTAGATTTGATTCATTGATTTTATAAAAACAGCTAGGAAGCACAATTTAGCAGTGGGTTGCAGAGAAAAAGAAATATGCTGGCAAAAAAATCCAATTGAGTGATTAAACAGCTCTTCATTTTCTGGCTTTATTTTTATGCTAACAAATTTGTTCTCTGAAAAGTGTCCACAAAGCCAAGTCTCTGATTAACACCTTTGTAGGGATGGTTTTTCACCTATTACTAAATTAAACTTGCTTCATTGGAAAGGCAGCAAGATGCATCCTCATTTCAATGTCTACTGAAATAATACAGGTTGACACCAGGAAACATTAACGCCACTGCATCCTTGCTGCTTTCTCATGTAGAAGTCTGTTTAATGTGAAAACAAGGTGATATCTAATTAGCACACAGGTAAGGAATTAAGAAAATCTTAATTTAAGGGTGAAGATGTTTCTCACAAAATCGTTGCCCCAATGCATCATTGAAATTCAAGCTGGAAAGATGATTTTAATATATCACTTGTACATTTTGTATTGCTCTTCTGGTGACAATGTAGTTTGTTTTTGTCAATTACCCTTTTAATAATAGGGTAAAGAAAATTAAGTGGATTTTTTAAAGAAAACTATACTGTCAATATACTATTAAAACTAATTAAAATGGTAAAGGTTATTGTACTTTAAGTAAAAATAAAAGAGCAAAAATATCAATCCCAGTTTTGATTACTTAAATTAACAAAAAAAAAATGCATATAGCAAAGGATAGTTTCAATCTGCCTACCTCTGGGTTATGGGCCCAGCATGCTTCCATTGCAGTACTCTGCTGCACATGTAAGTGCAAGAGATCCTGAAGCACTCACTCATCATGGGAAAGTACCAATGTGTTTCTTCGTTGGTTGATGGAAGAAACATCTTACAAAAACTCTCCAGATTATTGACTTTTTAAAGTTTTTCTAGGAAACGTTCTAGATGTATGCTTATTAGCCTTTGTCAGTACATACTTTTTACAAAGTGTCTCTGTGGCGCAATCGGTTAGTGTGTCTGGCTACTAACCAAAAGGTTGGTGGTTCAATCCCACCCAGGGACGTAATTGACCTTGTTATCAGATTTTGGTGATCTTTAAGTAGACAAGTCAAAATTTCAAACCCCCTGTTATGGTGTAGGGTACCTGGCCTTTTCTGATGTAATCAGAGTTAGATTTGATTCAGTGATTTAATAAAAACAGCTAGGAAGCACAATTTAGCAGTGGGTTGCAGAGAAAAAGAAATATGCTGGCAAAAAAAATCAAATTGAGTGATTAAACAGCTCTTCATTTTCTGGCTTTATTTTTATGCTAACAAATTTGTTCTCTGAAAAGTGTCCACAAAGCCAAGTCTCTGATTAACACCTTTGTAGGGATGGTTTTTCACCTATTACTAAATTAAACTTGCTTCATTGGAAAGGCAGCAAGATGCATCCTCATTTCAATGTCTACTGAAATAATACAGGTTGACACCAGGAAACATTAACGCCACTGCATCCTTTGCTGCTTTCTCATGTAGAAGTCTGCTTAATGTGAAAACAAGGTGATATCTAATTAGCACACAGGTAAGGAATTAAGAAAATCTTTATTTAAGGGTGAAGATGTTTCTCACAAAATCGTTGCCCCAATGCATCATTGAAATTCAAGCTGGAAAGATGATTTTAATATATCACTTGTACATTTTGTATTGCTCTTCTGGTGACAATGTAGTTTGTTTTTGTCAATTACCCTTTTAATAATAGGGTAAAGAAAATTAAGTGGATTTTTTAAAGAAAACTATACTGTCAATATACTATTAAAACAAATTAAAATGGTAAAAGTTATTGTACTTTAAGTAAAAATAAAAGAGCAAAAATATCAATCCCAGTTTTGATTACTTAAATTAACAAAAAAAAAATGCATATAGCAAAGGATAGTTTCAATCTACCTACCTCTGGGTTATGGGCCCAGCATGCTTCCATTGCAGTACTCTGCTGCACATGTAAGTGCAAGAGATCCTGAAGCACTCACTCATCATGGGAAAGTACCAATGTGTTTCTTCGTTGGTTGATGGAAGAAACATCTTACAAAAACTCTCCAGATTATTGACTTTTTAAAGTTTTTCTAGGAAACGTTCTAGATGTATGCTTATTAGCCTTTGTCAGTATGTACTTTTTACAAAGTGTCTCTGTGGCGCAATCGGTTAGTGTGTCTGGCTACTAACCAAAAGGTTGGTGGTTCAATCCCACCCAGGGACGTAATTGACCTTGTTATCAGATTTTGGTGATCTTTAAGTAGACAAGTCAAAATTTCAAACCCCCTGTTATGGTGTAGGGTACCTGGCCTTTTCTGATGTAATCAGAGTTAGATTTGATTCAGTGATTTAATAAAAACAGCTAGGAAGCACAATTTAGCAGTGGGTTGCAGAGAAAAAGAAATATGCTGGCAAAAAAAATCCAATTGAGTGATTAAACAGCTCTTCATTTTCTGGCTTTATTTTTATGCTAACAAATTTGTTCTCTGAAAAGTGTCCACAAAGCCAAGTCTCTGATTAACACCTTTGTAGGGATGGTTTTTCACCTATTACTAAATTAAACTTGCTTCATTGGAAAGGCAGCAAGAAACACTAGACTAATTGGAGGTGCGCCCTAAAGCAAATTACAATGTTAGGATTAGGGGGTTCGGAAAGACCTCTAGTGTATACTGTCACGATCCGGGTATCTGGACGCCATAACTTACCTTTCAGATGCCTCCTAAGGCTGGCTCAGCGCTCCAGGACCGGATCCCATCTGTTATTCTGATGTCCCCATTCCTGCCTCCTCTCCTGTCACTCTGAGACGCTGTCACAGCGGCGCCATGTTACATCTTGAATGGCATCTCCCGCGGCCTCCGCCGCCGTCCCTGAGTTTCTGCATGCAGGATGTCAGAGTGGCGCTTATGTCAGCCGCGGCCTCCGCTGTTGCCCGCGTGGTTCAAATGTGCACTCATCAGTCTGGCGTCTCCTGTTTACTGTGGCCGGCGCCGCCATTGCTGTTAAAGTTCCCACATGGATTATCAAACCAATCTTCCCTCCAAGTGTCTGCATGGGCGCAGCCATGTTGGATTCTGTCACCTGTTCATTTCCACCAATCCGCTGTTTCCATTGTAATCTGCAAAATTGCCTAGCCAATCCCTTCCTTGCTGCAGGTATAAGTATTCTGTGCCTGAGCAAGGAAGGCGTCAGTGATTTGGTTGTCAAACCTAGTTCCAGTTTGTCTCTCTCCCGTGGTTGTTTTCCAGGTTCCAGTTACCATCTCCAAACCTCCACTAAAGAGACCCGCTCTAGTCTACCACCTGCGGTGCAGCCTGACTCTCCAGTCCTCTGGGACTCATCTGTTTCCAGTTACAGATTTACCTGCTTCCAGCAGAGATCAGCTCTTCTTAAAGTGCCGGTATCATTTCCGCAGATTACCACTCACCACCGGCACTATTATTTCACCGCTCTCAAACTCCATATATCAATCATATTTCATCGCTCTCAAGCTTCATTTATTATTTGGCTGGTTCCATCCAGCAATCCACTCCGTGCTTACATCAGTCTGGTTTCAGCCAGTACCCACAGCAGCCATTTTATCCACAGCAGCCCAGCTTTTCCTGGAACACCAGCTAGTATGATCCTGGGCTATCTCCATTGCAACAGTCGGGCCTGGTAAGGACTTTCCAACTAGAAGATAATAAGAACTGTCTCATACTACCAGAGCCCTGTGGTCCTTGCCCTCCTGTAGTACTCAGGAACTGTATTATTTCTCTGCTGATTTTATGTTTCTCTTTTATTACTGCTGTGATGCATGGAGTTTGTCAAAATAAACATCATTGACTTTTATCCTGGTTGTCGTGGGCACGCCTTCGGGCAATTCTTCTACATTTAACTTACATGTCCAGGGGTCTGATACAACCTCCCAGGTTCCACTACACCTCAGCCCCTACAACTGAGGCTGCCTCCAGTCAGCTCAGGCCCTCAGTTGTGACATATACACTGTATATACATTTTAAGATAGGAAGGTACAAATTACATATTCACATTGCATCTATGGGCTGGATTCAAATGTCCCTTTCCTCCCTCAATCGTGCCCGTCAGCAGCTATTCTATTCTATATAAGGAGCCACGCGTCGCCGCCATTTTCACTTGTGCATTGGAGATGATAGGGAGAGGACGTGCAGCGTTTTCTCAGTTTCTGTGTTCAGTGTGCTGCAAATATCTGTGCTCAGTGTGCTTGCAAATATCTGTGCTCAGTGTGCTGAAAATATCTACGTTCTCTGCCTGAAAAATGCTCCATATCTGTGCTGCATTGTATTATATAGTATGAGGACAGGGCAGAATTTTGCTGACCACCAGTATATAATATATAGCAGTACGGTACAGTAGGCCACTGCTCTACCTACCTCTGTGTCGTCAAGTATACTATCCATCCATACCTGTGGTGTATTTTAGTAGTTGTGCGCAGTATATATAGTAGGAGGACAGGGCAGAATTTTGCTGACCACCAGTATATAATATATAGCAATACGGTACAGTAGGCCACTGTTCTACCTACCTCTGTGTCGTCAAGTATACTATCCATCCATACCTGTGGTGTATTTTAGTAGTTGTGCGCACTATATATAGTAGGAGGACAGTGCAAAATTTTGCTGGCCACCAGACTTCTACTTAAGTCCAATGGTGTAGGATGTGCAAAGCTGTTTGGCTGTGCATTTATTGATCTAAGCATGCATTTTTATCAAAGCGTGATAAAATTGACACATAACGCAGCGTTCAATCAGCGTTAATTTATCTTCAGCTGATATCGATTGTGAATTGACGTTTCTTCTCTTCTTGTCACCTACAGGTAATTACAATTGACTACAACCACCAATCTATTCTGCTGCACTATATCTATATATGCAAAGCTAATTCTGCTGGGTAATTACAATTGACTACAACCACCAATCTATTCTGCTGCACTATATCTATATATGCAAAGCTAATTCTGCTGGGTAATGCAAATTGAAACATTATTGCATAGTATGTGATTTTGAAGTACTTTTTTAAAGTTTTGAATGATATAGACCCAGTTTAATCTTTGTGGAATGCCTGGTTGTTGTTTTTAAGGTAATTTATTGCCTGGCATTTGAGGGGGTGGGGTGTGGTTACAGATTTCAATTATTGGTTTCACGTGTAATAGTCTTCTACTAAAGTCCAATGGTGTAGGCTGTGCAAAGCCATTTGGCTGTGCATTTATTGATCTAAGCGTGCATTTTTATAAAAGCGTGATAAAATTGACACATAACAGCAGTGTTCAATTAGCGTTCAATCGAAGTGAAAAAGAAGGAAAACAGAAGCACACCAATCTAACAAAACAAAGAAAACTGAAGAACTAATAACAAATGTGAGTCACTTACTCCTCAGATCACTCACCTCCTGATTGTTGCATCTGATTACATAGCACAGAACTACCTTACTTGGACATTTCATAAACCATCCATTTCACCTACAAATGCCTGTATCTGTATTATTGTAATTTTGTTTTTTAAGCACAGCTGCACCAATGCAATTTTACCTGCAAACACTTAAAACATCTAACATAATTACCATTGCTTCTTAAACCTCTCACAATCCTTTCATTTCTTACACTCCAAATACATTTCTGCACCCACTTTATCTACGCTTTTGACTCATTTCATACTAAATCTACACCCCTTGAGCCTACACTGCTTTTCTCACCTGCATTTCTACAATTCTTCTGCTCGGATTCCCTTACAGTCTCCTCTCCTACTTCCACTTTCCCTCAACCTATTTACCTACTTAACACTATGTGAATGCTTTCTTATACTCCCCACATCACTCAGTGTCTACCTAATAATGTATCTTTATCCTCCCCCCTAGTCTCCTCCACCTCCTCCTCTGTCTCCCCTCCATCCCTCTGTTTCCTTCCCCCACCTTTCCTGTTACCCCACTTTCATTCACCTCTGCCCCATGGTCCTGCTACCCCACAACTCAGCCCAGCTCCCTCTCTTCCTTCCCTGTCACCTCCCCACACCCCCATCCACATCACACTGACCTCCCTCCCTGCCCACCTCCTGCAGTTTCCCCTCCTATCTCAGGCACCCGTACCATCACTACTCTCTCATCCCTGCCCTCAAAGTTAATCCCACCTCATCGCTACAGCAACCCTGAAAATCTAATTCACATCTCTCCCACAAACTCATACCCCCTATCCTGTGCCCTCTGGAATGCCAGATCCGTTTGTAACAAACTGGTCCCCACTCATGACCTTTTCATTTCCAACTCCCTACACCTACTAGCCATTACTGAAACTTGGATTACGCCCTCTGACACTACTTCTGCTGCTGCTCTCTCTGCTGGGGGCCTTACATTCACACACACCCCCCGACCTGGGGGTCGCCATGGGGGTGGTGTTGGGGTCCTTTTACCTTCTAGTTACTCCTACCAACTCATACCACCAGAACCATCCCTTATATTATCTACATTTGAGGTCCACTCCATATGTCTCTTCCAACCAGTCCATCTTAGAGTAGCTGTCATTTACCGCCCCCCTGGCACTGCTTCCAAATTCATCGACAACTTTGCTTCCTGGCTTCCTCACTTCCTCTCTTCTGACATTCCCACCATTATCCTAGGCGATTTCAACATCCCTATTGACATCCCCACACAATCCCCTGCCTCTAAACTCCTTAACCTCACCTCTTCACTTGGTCTCTCCCAGTGGACCTCCTCACCCTCCCATGTGAATGGGAGCTCACTGGATCTGGTCTTCACTCACCGCTGTGATATTTCTGATTTTTCCAACTCCCCATTTCCCCTCTCTGACCACCACCTGCTCTCCTTCAACCTATCTCTCTCGACTTCCCCATCTCAACCTCCTAAGGCTACCATCACTAAGCGTAACATTGAAGCTATTGACACCACATTCCTTTCCTCCCTGTTTGACTCACTTCTCTCTCCTATTCTCTCTCTCTCTCTCATGCCCTGAACAAGCCACTTCCACATACAATGCTTCCCTTACTTCTGCTCTTGACTCTGTTGCTCCACCAACCACTGTTCACCCTCGCAAATTAACACCTCAACCCTGGCACACCAAATGCACCAGATATCTGCAAAAATGCTCACGTACTGCTGAGCGACACTGGAGGAAATCACGCTCTAAGGCAGACTTCCTCCATTTCAAACTTATGCTCTCATCCTTCAGTGCTGCCCTTTCTCTTGCTAAACAGTCATACTTCAAGAACCTCATCTCCTCCCAGTCTCCAACCCCCGGCGCCTCTTTGCCACTCTCAACTCACTCCTCTGCCCACCTCCACCTCGTCTCCCTTCCTCACTCTCTGCTCTTGACTTTGCCACTTACTTCACATCCAAAATTGACTCCATACGTCAGGACATCACATCACACCAGACTATCAGTAACCAGCCTTCTCCCATCCCTTACCAACCCTCCCCATCCCTCGCACAAACTCTGTCATCTTTCTCCCATGCATCTGGAGAGGAAGTCATGGCCCTCATTCGTTCCTGTCCCCTCACCACCTCCCCACTTGACCCTATCCCCTCCCGCCTCCTCTGCCACATCTCTTCTTCTGCTTGTTCCCATCTTTCCCACCTTCTCAATCTCTCCCTCTCATCAGGCACTGTCCCCTCTGCCTTCAAGCACGCTCTCATCTCTCCTATTCTTAAAAAACCTACCCTTGATCCAAACACTCTCTCCAACTACCGACCCTTCTCTCTTCTCCCTTTTGCCTCCAAACTCCTTGAGCGTATTGTCTACAACCGCCTTACTTCCTTTCTTTCCTCACACTCACTGCTTGACCCATTCCAGTCTGGCTTCCGTCCTCTCCACTCCACTGAAACTGCCCTTACAAAAGTATGCAATGACCTCCATGCTGCTAAATCTAAGGGACACTACTCTCTACTTATTCTACTTGATCTCTCTGCTGCTTTTGACACTGTGGACCATCCTCTCCTACTGCAAATCCTTCACTCCATTGGTCTGCGTAACACTGCCCTCTCTTGGTTGTCGTCCTACCTTTCTGACCGTTCATTCTCTGTCTCCTCTCATGACTCCACCTCCCCCTCACTTCCACTAACTGTAGGGGTACCCCAAGGTTCTGTCCTTGGTCCTCTTCTCTCTCTATACGTCCTCACTAGGTAAGCTCATTTAGTTCTTTTGGTTTCCAATATCATCTCTATGCTGATGACACTCAAATCTATCTTTCCTCTCCAGACCTCTCCCCTACTCTCCTCACTCGTATCTCCAACTGTCTCTCTGCTATCTCTTCCTGGATGTCCCAGCGCTTTCTTAAACTTAACATGTCTAAGACTGAGCTGATCATCTTCCCTCCCTCCCGCATAACCTCACCTCCTACAATCTCATTATCTATTGATGGCACTACTATCTCCTCTACCCCCCAAGTGCGCTGTCTTGGAGTAATCCTTGACTCCTCCCTCTCCTTCAAACCACACATTCAGCACCTCTCACAAACCTGCCGTTTTCATCTAAAAAATATTTCCAGGATCAGACCCTTTCTGACCCAGGATGCTACTAAGACTCTTATCCACTCACTGGTCATCTCCAGACTGGACTACTGTAATCTCCTCCTGACTGGCATTCCTGACAAATACCTCTCTCCACTCCAATCTATCCTCAATGCTGCTGCCCGGCTCATTTTCCTCACCAAATGCACTACGTCCACCTCTCCTCTCTTACTATTCCTTCACTGGCTCCCCTTCCCTTTCAGAATCCATTTCAAGCTTCTCACACTTGCTTACAAAACCTTCACCCACTCCTCTCCCATCTACATCTCTGATCTTATCTCGCTTTACACTCCCACCCGTCCTCTTCGCTCTGCTAATGCACGCCGACTCTCCTGCCTACGGATTACTTCCTCCCACTCCTACCTCCAAGATTTTTCACGTGCTGCACCCCTTCTCTGGAATTCCCTACCTCTCCCCCTCAGACTCTCCACCTCTCTACAAAACTTCAAATGGGCTCTCAAGACCCACTTCTTCACCAAACCCAGCCAAATCTCATCCTAAACCTCTGTTCCACGCTCTCTATGTACCCCATCTGTCTCACCCCTGTCTGTCTACCCCTCCCCTTTAGAATGTAAGCTCTCATGAGCAGGGCCCTCTTCCCTCATGTGCTTACTCTTTTCTTACTTTAATAATCTTCAGCTGCACCAAATCCAGCAGTCTTCTGCCACCTGATACTTATTCCAGTGTCATCTGCTGATGTAGCTATGTTTATTTACCCTGTACTTGACCTATATTGTCATCAACTGTAAGTTGCTGTTTTCCTGTTTGATTATTTGTTTATGTACTCTGTAATTTGGTGCTGCGGAACCCTTGTGGCGCCATATAAATAAAGGATAATAATAATAAATAATATAATATATAGCAGTACGGTACAGTAGGCCACTGCTCTACCTACCTCTGTGTCGTCAAGTATACTATCCATCCATACCTGTGGTGCATTTTAGAAAAAAAACATATCTCGGCAGAGCAATCTATAAATCCATCATTTTTCAGACAGCAACAGTGGGTATTGTAATAGTCACCCAATCCATCACTTTTATAGGGTTACATGCATCCACATGCTACAGCCTGTCTCAATAATTTTACTGTCACGGTGTGTGTGTTTGTGTTTTTATTTGGGTATTTTTTGTTGTTGTAGAACTACAGGTACCAGCGAGCCCGTTATTTCCCCGCCTGCTGGTACTTGAGGTTCTCCAAGTACCAGCAAGTGGGGGAGGCTTGCTGGGCCTTGTAGTTCCACAACAAAAAAACAATATTCTTTTTTTACACATATGGCTATCAGCCCGGCACCCACCACCCAGGGGTGCTGGGGACAGCCTCGGGCTTCACCCCTGGCCCTTGGGTGCCTCGAGGGGAGGAACCTCTTGATTTAAGGGGTCCCCACTTCTCCAGGGAACCCCGGCCAGGGGTGACTAGTTGGAGGGGTAATGCCAGGGCCGCAGGGACCTACATAAAAGTGTCCCCTGGCTGTGGCATTATCTCTCTGGCTAGTGGAGCCCGGTGCTGGTTTTAAAAATATGGGGGACCCCTACATCTTTTGTCCCACGTATTTTTGGAACCAGGACCCGTCTAAGAGCCCGGTGCTGGTTGTCTAAATACGGGGAACCTCTGTCCAATTTTCCCCCCAGTATTTAAATAACCAGGACCGGCTCAAAGAGGCTGGTTATACTAAGGAGGGGGGACTTCACACATTTTTTTTAACCCATTCAGACCCTTCTCCTTTAAGTTAATGGAAGCCCTGGACAACAAAATTGCATTCATGTCCTCCTCCCTCACCCTTCCCAGTCCCAAACACTCATTTTTTTTCTTTAAAAATTTATAATATATCACAAGAACAATGAGCAGGCAGGCAGCGGCCATTGGCGGCATCGGACTGAGATAGAAATTAGTGGTGGAGGGCTGGGTCAGTTGATTGTGGGAGAGTTTGTAAGCCATTGGCGGTGGCAGTGGGTATCGGCTCAGAGGCAGTAGCGGGCATTGGCTAAGGGTCATCGGCAGGATTCGGCGGACATTATGGCTGTAGTGCCTCACTAGCCACTGACCTCACCGCACGCCACTGTGGGACAGATGTAACATGCAAAAAGAGGTAGATTTTGGGAGAAGGAATGTCCTAGCATAACTGTTAATTGCAGTGTAATACTGTAATTCAACTGTGCAGCATTTGTGGCTAAATGTCAAAGAAGCCAGTATTTACCCTGCATGCAAAACAATAAATGTATTTGCACATACCTCCCAACTAACCCAATTTTTGCAGGACAGTCACTTTTTTTGGGAATGTCCAGCTAACCCAAACAACCCCCCCCCCCCCAGTGTCCCATAGTCATGGGGAAGGGGGGGGGGGGTGGAAGGCTCCCTGTAGCTTGTTGCTCTGCAAATATGCACATTGTGGGTAATTCAGACCTGATCGCTAGGGTGTGTTTTTTGCATCCCTGTGATCAGGTGGTTGCCGCCTACAGCGGAAGGGAAAATTTGCTGTGCAGGTGTGTGATCACATGTGCACAAGAGCTGCACAGCTCAGCACTTACTCAGCCATTGAGGTGACGTCACAAATCCTCCCACAAAACGCCGGGTCCCTCCAGTGTTTTTCCGGACACTCCCTAGAAACATTCAGTTGCCATCCACACAAACACCCTCTTCTTGTCAATCTTCTTGTGATCTCCGGACCGTCGCACCTACGCATTGTGGCGCATACGCATGTGCAGTGCAGACCTGATTGCCCGCTGGGTGAAAATAAATTGAAGCGATCTGGTCTGTATAAGCCCCAATGTCTATTCACGGGAGACAGAGGGGCTGGGGCATGGTCAGCAGCTCACAGAGCACCTATAATGACAAAAATGGGAGACATGGCTCATGATCGCGATATACCTGCGAAGGTACGCCCTCTACTGATTGACAGGCAGAGGCATTCGCATTTTCTGCAGGGCACCCGGAGAAAATGTAGGCACATGCACAGGATGGACCCTGCGTATATGCCCCCATCCTCTTCATAGTTTTTGGGGTTGGAACGAGCAGTGTGAAAACATCAATCGATGGGGGTAATTCCAAGTTGATCGCAGCAGGAATTTTGTTAGCAGTTGGGCAAAACCATGTGCACTGCATTTACGAACAGATGATTTTTTATATAAATTTTAAAATGTTAGTAAATGTGTGTTTTTTTCAACCTGGAAGCCCAACATCGATTAAGATCGATCTTAAATAGACCCCTGGGTTTTAAGGATAACCATGGTTGAGTCCAATGGTTAATTCACATTGACCGAAGTTCTAATTAAGTAGTGATGTGCACCGGAAATTTTTCGGGTTTTGGTTTTGGGTTCGGTTCCGCGGCTGTGTTTTGGGTTCGGACGCGTTTTGGCAAAACCTCACCGAAATTTTTTTGTTGGATTCGGGTGTGTTTTGGATTCGGGTGTTTTTTTCAAAAAACCCTAAAAAACAGCTTAAATCATAGAATTTGTGGGTCATTTTGATCCCATAGTATTATTAACCTCAATAACCATAATTTCCACTCATTTTCAGTCTTTTTTGAACACCTCACACCTCACAATATTATTTTAATTGGTATTTGGTACCGGGGACACAGTACCTCAATCAAGTCTATAGTTGGCTCTGAAATCAGCATTAAACTGGATCCACACTTAGATTATCTGTCCAATTTTTTTTTCTAGTTGAAACAAAATTATGCTAATATGTGGCAGCAAATGACAATTGACCATTTGCTCCCAAACACTGGAAAACATCCAAAAATGGTCATTTAGATAAATTGGTTAAATCCATTTCATTTAGCTAATTTATCCAAACTACCTTTATTGTATCTTTGTGGGTGAATGATGTGTGGGTCAGTGTTGAGGGTGGTGGAGGAGATGGGTAATAGGCACAGCAGGGTGTGGACAGTCAAATAGTGTGCTTAGAGGTGCAGATAAATAGGGATATCTAATAATTCACCCACTATTCTATAGAATTATTAGATATCCCTATTTATCTGCATTACTCACCTAACACTCAGCATTTATCTACATGCTGATGCTATTCATAGCACTTAGCTTGCAAGTATTTTACCCATAAGGAGACACATTAGATGTTCCCTCTCTTTTCATTAAAGACGTCCCCAGCAACCATACTGTACTATACTACAACAGGAATAATTACTGTGGGGGATTATACCATTTGATCTGGAATAAAGGGAAAATATTGTGGAAAGAGTGCTGTAAGTGTATGATATGTAGAACTATTGCCAGGTTCTGACATTTGTCAAGTGAATTACTAATATACATTCAACTAATATTACATAGTGTCCAGTAATTCAGTATCAGACTAATTGATATAGTCAATTTGGATCAATAATAAAGACACAACACAGGTAGCGAACCTTGATATTAATAAATGTATTTCCATTTATTATATATGGTAATTACATTATACAAACTTATTGTACTTTATTTCGTGTTTAGACAATTTTAACAAATTTATTAAAAGTTAATTTTTAAATCATCATTTGTGCGCCAGCAAAAGAGACATTCTTTTCTCTTCTCCTTTCCTGCATAACATTACTTGTCTCTGGTAGCACCCCCGAACGTCCTACAATTAATATTTAATATAACTGATGGACATTTATTGGGGCCTCTTCATACAAATATTTAGAATTTAATAGCTGGTGCAGAACACATCCCCTTCCCCCCATTCCCTGTATATCTGGATTCACCAAGGAAATGCTGATACTGACTCCAAGAAGAAAGGGAGTCTCTTCCCTATGAAGGTGAAGCCTTGTTTGGCGACGGCCTAGTTAATTTGATCTCGGCAGCTCCCGCAGGTAAGTCAACCTTCTTGCACTATGTTCAATCTCAACGGATAAAGACGCATCATTATCTGATGCAGTCATTTCGGCCCAATAGATATGCAAGAAGAGGTGGACGTAGTGCGTTTGGTGAGGAAAATGAGCCGGGAAGCAGCATTGAAGATAGATTGGAGTGGAGAGAGGTATTTGTCAGGAATGCCAGTCAGGAAGAGATTACAGCAGTCCAGTCTGGAGATGACCAGTGAGTGGATAAGAGTCTTAGTAGCATCCTGGGTCAGAAAGGGTCTGATCCTGGAAATATTTTTTAGATGAAAACGGCAGGTTTGTGAGAGGTGCTGAATGTGTGGTTTGAAGGAGAGGGAGGAGTCAAGGATTACTCCAAGACAGCGCACTTGGGGGGTAGAGGAGATAGTAGTGCCATCAATAGATAATGAGATTGTAGGAGGTGAGGTTATGCGGGAGGGAGGGAAGATGATCAGCTCGGTCTTAGACATGTTAAGTTTAAGAAAGAGCTGGGACATCCAGGAAGAGATAGCAGAGAGACAGTTGGAGATACGAGTGAGGAGAGTAGGGGAGAGGTCTGGAGAGGAAAGATAGATTTGAGTGTCATCAGCATAGAGATGATATTGGAAACCAAAAGAACTAATGAGCTTACTTAGTGAGGACGTATAGAGAGAGAAGAGAAGAGGACCAAGGACAGAACCTTGGGGTACCCCTACAGTTAGTGGAAGTGAGGGGGAGGTGGAGTCATGAGAGGAGACAGAGAATGAACGGTCAGAAAGGTAGGACGACAACCAAGAGAGGGCTGTGTTACGCAGACCAATGGAGTGAAGGATTTGCAGTAGGAGAGGATGGTCCACAGTGTCAAAAGCAGCAGAGAGATCAAGTAGAATAAGTAGAGAGTAGTGTCCCTTAGATTTAGCAGCATGGAGGTCATTGCATACTTTTGTAAGGGCAGTTTCAGTGGAGTGGAGAGGACGGAAGCCAGACTGGAATGGGTCAAGCAGTGAGTGTGAGGAAAGAAAGGAAGTAAGGCGGTTGTAGACAATAAGCTCAAGGAGTTTGGAGGCAAAAGGGACACTTTAAGTTTACCAAAACCATGAAATCTCCTTCCTCCGGACTGGAGATCACTACCGTGAGAGATTCCATCTTGAAATTGAATTTCTTTAGGTAGAAATTGAGGGATTTCAGATTTCAGATTGGTCTGACTGAGCAGTCCGGCTTCGGGACCACGAAGCGGCTTGAATAAAAATCTTCTCCCTGCTGACTAAGGCTGATTTGAACAATCGGTGAGGGGGAACGTCTTGAAACCCCAGTTTGTACCCTTGGGACACTATTTATAAAACCCACGAGTCCAGGTCCGAATAAATCCAGAACTGACTGAAGAGTTTTAGACGTGCCCCCACTGGTGCGGGCTCCTGCAAGAAAGCCCTAGCGTCATGCAGTGGATTTGGCAGAAGCTCATGCAATCTTGAAGAGGCTACAGACCTCTTCCCTCTTCTCCTTCCTCTACGTGCAAAGAAAGGGGAATCTTAACTTCTTGCATATCTATTGGGCCGAAATGACTGCATCAGATAATGATGCGTCTTTATCCGTTGAGATTGAACATAGTGCAAGAAGGTTGACTTACCTGCGGGAGCTGCCGAGATCAAATTAACTAGGCCGTCGCCAAACAAGGCTTCACCTTCATAGGGAAGAGACTCCCTTTCTTCTTGGAGTCAGTATCAGCATTTCCTTGGTGAATCCAGATATACAGGGAATGGGGGGAAGGGGATGTGTTCTGCACCAGCTATTAAATTCTAAATATTTGTATGAAGAGGCCCCAATAAATGTCCATCAGTTATATTAAATATTAATTGTAGGACGTTCGGGGGTGCTACCAGAGACAAGTAATGTTATGCAGGAAAGGAGAAGAGAAAAGAATGTCTCTTTTGCTGGCGCACAAATGATGATTTAAAAATTAACTTTTAATAAATTTGTTAAAATTGTCTAAACACGAAATAAAGTACAATAAGTTTGTATAATGTAATTACCATATATAATAAATGGAAATACATTTATTAATATCAAGGTTCGCTACCTGTGTTGTGTCTTTATTATTGATCCAAATTGACTATATCAATTAGTCTGATACTGAATTACTGGACACTATGTAATATTAGTTGAATGTATATTAGTAATTCACTTGACAAATGTCAGAACCTGGCAATAGTTCTACATATCATACACTTACAGCACTCTTTCCACAATATTTTCCCTTTATTCCAGATCAAATGGTATAATCCCCCACAGTAATTATTCCTGTTGTAGTATAGTACAGTATGGTTGCTGGGGACGTCTTTAATGAAAAGAGAGGGAACATCTAATGTGTCTCCTTATGGGTAAAATACTTGCAAGCTAAGTGCTATGAATAGCATCAGCATGTAGATAAATGCTGAGTGTTAGGTGAGTAATGCAGATAAATAGGGATATCTAATAATTCTATAGAATAGTGGGTGAATTATTAGATATCCCTATTTATCTGCACCTCTAAGCACACTATTTGACTGTCCACACCCTGCTGTGCCTATTACCCATCTCCTCCACCACCCTCAACACTGACCCACACATCATTCACCCACAAAGATACAATAAAGGTAGTTTGGATAAATTAGCTAAATGAAATGTGTCACGATCTAGGTAATTCCTTATCAGTATTTACCTTCCAAATGTCTCCTGAGACTGTCCCAGTGTTCCAAGCCTGGATTCCATCTGCACTGTCTGTGTGCAGCACGCTGCATCTCATTGTTTCTAATCTCTTTACTGTGATTCTGGCAGCATCAGGGTTAAGTTTCACATGCAAGTTACAAACAGTCTTTCCCTCCAAGTTCAAACATGGGCGCAGCCATGTTTGTTTTCATCACATGTTACTTTTCAGCCTATCAGCTGTACTCTGCTCTCGGCCTGATTACCCAGCAGCTGCACTCTGGACTCTGCTTAATCAGCCAGCCAATCCCTGTTTCCCAGCTGGTATAAATATCTTGTTCCTGGGCTGGAAAGGGTTGTCAGTGCTTCAATTGTCTTCAGTGATTCCAGTGTGCAGTTCTTCCATGGACTTTCTCTGCTGTACATCCTGACTCTGCAGTGTCTACATTGCTCCCTGTGACTGGCAGTTACCTGAGACCGGCTTCCAGCTTCTAGCTTCCAGCGGTGCTCTGCCCTCCCAGTAACCATCGGTGCTCTGCCATCGATCCCAAGTCTCCATCGGTGCTCCGCCATCGATCCCAAGTCTCCATCGGTGCTCCGCCATCGATCCCAAGTCTCCATCGGTGCTCCGCCATCGATCCCAAGTATTTCTCTGAACTGTGATTCCTGTTACCTGTACCAAGTCATCCGTATTCCTCTGAACTGTGTTTAATAAACCTTTGAACTTTCCTTCGTTGTCTTGGTCACGCCTTCGGGCATTTGTTCTAAAGGTTCCCTGCTTGTCTAAGAACCCTGTACTGCCCCCCAGGTACACATATACCTCAGCCCCTACAACTGAGGCTCCCCTGGTCAGCACCAGCCCTCAGTTTGTGACAGTAAGCACTGACCCCATGGATCCGGCCGGAGACCAGGTCCAAGCGACCAGGCCGATGCAAGAACTTGCAGCCTGCCTTGAACGTCAGGAGACTGCACAGGGCCATGTGATCCGCTGTCTCCAGGACCTCTCCTCTCGGCTGGATGGAATACAAGTAACCCTCCGTGGTTCAGGGGCGTCCAGTGTGCCGACTGCAGTACCTTTGGTGGTATCCCCACCCACCATTCCTGTTTCTGCTCCTTGTCTCCATTTACCGACACCTGCCAAGTTTGATGGTTCCCCAAAAGCCTGTCGGGGTTTCCTAAATCAGTGTGAGATATATTTCGAGTTACAGCCTGGCAGTTTCCCAACTGACCGCACCAAGGTTGCTTACATCATCTCCCTCCTCAGTGGCTCCGCCCTCGATTGGGCATCACCTCTATGGGAGAAGTCTGATGTCCTGCTCTCTTCATACACAGATTTTGTGGCAACCTTCAGGCGCATGTTTGATGAACCAGGTCGTGTGACCTCTGCCTCCTCTGATATCCTCCAGCTACGTCAGGGGACACAAACAGTCGGTAAATATCTGGTACTGTACCAGATCCTAGTGTCCGAACTTTCCTCAGCCCTAGAAGGGGCGTCTGTGTCTACAGCCCAAGAAGGGGCGTCTGTGTCTACAGCCCAAGAAGGGGCGTCTGTGTCTACAGCCCAAGAAGGGGCGTCTGTGTCTACAGCCCAAGTTGGGGCGTTCGTTTCTGCAACCCCAGGAGGGGTATCCAATGTTCAAGCTCTAGTTGGGGCATATGAGTCTTCTCAAAAAGGAGTTTCTGATCTGTCAGCCCCAGGAGGGGTGCTGGAGAAAACAACCCTGAGAGAGGTGTCTGATTCGTCAACCCCAGGAGGGGTCACCAAAGTTTCAGCCCCAAGGGAAGTATCCAGAGCCAAGTTCCCAGATGGAAATTTTTGTGCTACAGATGCAGTTATGAACTCCTGTTTGCCGTCTTCAGAGAGCACCACCCTGTTGGCATCCAGCATGGACCATGTCCAGGATGGTCTAACTGAACACTCAGATACCACTTATTCCGGTTCTAACCGGATTCAGACTCCTTCAGTTCCAGCTGATTCGAATGTCAATCCAAAGACTCCTCCGGTCCCAGCCGGTTCAAGCTTTTCTGGACCCAATCCGGTTCCATCCGTAGGTCCAAAGACTACTTCAGTTCCAGCTGATTCAACGGTCTCCAAACTCAATCCTGTCCTATCCGTCGGCCCAAAGTCTCCGCCGGTCTCAGCCGGTTCAAGTTTGTCTGGACTCAATCTGGTCTCGTCCATAGGTCCAGTACAGTCTCATCTGGTTCCAGCCAGTTCAAGTTCATCAGGATTCAATCTAGATCCTTCCGTTTGTTCAGGTAAAGAATTTATAAGAAGTGTCCTGGGGCCACTCCTAAAGGAGGGGGTGCTGTCACGATCTAGGTAATTCCTTATCAGTATTTACCTTCCAAATGTCTCCTGAGACTGTCCCAGTGTTCCAAGCCTGGATTCCATCTGCACTGTCTGTGTGCAGCACGCTGCATCTCATTGTTTCTAATCTCTTTACTGTGATTCTGGCAGCATCAGGGTTAAGTTTCACATGCAAGTTACAAACAGTCTTTCCCTCCAAGTTCAAACATGGGCGCAGCCATGTTTGTTTTCATCACATGTTACTTTTCAGCCTATCAGCTGTACTCTGCTCTCGGCCTGATTACCCAGCAGCTGCACTCTGGACTCTGCTTAATCAGCCAGCCAATCCCTGTTTCCCAGCTGGTATAAATATCTTGTTCCTGGGCTGGAAAGGGTTGTCAGTGCTTCAATTGTCTTCAGTGATTCCAGTGTGCAGTTCTTCCATGGACTTTCTCTGCTGTACATCCTGACTCTGCAGTGTCTACATTGCTCCCTGTGACTGGCAGTTACCTGAGACCGGCTTCCAGCTTCTAGCTTCCAGCGGTGCTCTGCCCTCCCAGTAACCATCGGTGCTCCGCCATCGATCCCAAGTCTCCATCGGTGCTCCGCCATCGATCCCAAGTCTCCATCGGTGCTCCGCCATCGATCCCAAGTCTCCATCGGTGCTCCGCCATCGATCCCAAGTATTTCTCTGAACTGTGATTCCTGTTACCTGTACCAAGTCATCCGTATTCCTCTGAACTGTGTTTAATAAACCTTTGAACTTTCCTTCGTTGTCTTGGTCACGCCTTCGGGCATTTGTTCTAAAGGTTCCCTGCTTGTCTAAGAACCCTGTACTGCCCCCCAGGTACACATATACCTCAGCCCCTACAACTGAGGCTCCCCTGGTCAGCACCAGCCCTCAGTTTGTGACAAAATGGATTTAACCAATTTATCTAAATGACCATTTTTGGATGTTTTCCAGTGTTTGGGAGCAAATGGTCTATTGTCATTTGCTTCCACATATTAGCATAATTTTGTTTCAACTAGAAAAAAAAATTGGACAGATAATCTAAGTGTGGATCCAGTTTAATGCTGATTTCAGAGCCAACTATAGACTTGATTGAGGTACTGTGTCCCCGGTACCAAATACCAATTAAAATAATATTGTGAGGTGTGAGGTGTTCAAAAAAGACTGAAAATGAGTGGAAATTATGGTTATTGAGGTTAATAATACTATGGGATCAAAATGACCCACAAATTCTATGATTTAAGCTGTTTTTTAGGGTTTTTTGAAAAAAAACACCCGAATCCAAAACACACCCGAATCCGACAAAAAAATTTCGGTGAGGTTTTGCCAAAACGCGTTCGAACCCAAAACACGGCCGCGGAACCGAACCCAAAACCAAAACCCGAAAAATTTCCGGTGCACATCACTACTTAATTAGAACTTCGGTCAATGTGAATTAACCATTGGACTCAACCATGGTTATCCTTAAAACCCAGGGGTCTATTTAAGATCGATCTTAATCGATGTTGGGCTTCCAGGTTGAAAAAAACACACATTTACTAACATTTTAAAATTTATATAAAAAATCATCTGTTCGTAAATGCAGTGCACATGGTTTTGCCCAACTGCTAACAAAATTCCTGCTGCGATCAACTTGGAATTACCCCCATCGATTGATGTTTTCACACTGCTCGTTCCAACCCCAAAAACTATGAAGAGGATGGGGGCATATACGCAGGGTCCATCCTGTGCATGTGCCTACATTTTCTCCGGGTGCCCCGCAGAAAATGCGAATGCCTCTGCCTGTCAATCAGTAGAGGGCGTACCTTCGCAGGTATATCGCGATCATGAGCCATGTCTCCCATTTTTGTCATTATAGGTGCTCTGTGAGCTGCTGACCATGCCCCAGCCCCTCTGTCTCCCGTGAATAGACATTGGGGCTTATTCAGACCAGATCGCTTCAATTTATTTTCACCCAGCGGGCAATCAGGTCTGCACTGGTGAGTGCTGGTGAGTGCTGAGGGAGAAGCCCCGCCCCCTCGGCGGCGGGCTTCTGTCCTGCTTAAACTGTACAATTGGCGGGGGCTCATACATATATACAGTGCCCAGCTGTATATATGTTATATTTCTGCCAAAAAGAGGTTTATATTGCAGCCCAGGGCGCCCCCCCTGCGCCCTGCACCCTTACAGTGACCGGAGTATGTGAGGTGTATGGGAGCAATGGCGCACAGCTGCAGTGCTGTGCGTTACCTCAATGAAGATCATGAAGTCCTCTGCCGCCTCTGAAGTCTTCTTTTCTTCTCATACTCACCCGGCTTCTATCTTCCGGCTCTGCGAGGGGGACGGCGGCGCGGCTCTGGGACGGACGGCGAGGGTGAGATCCTGCGTACCAATCCCTTTGGAGCTAATCCCTTTGGAGCTAATGGTGTCCAGTAGCTTAAGAAGCAGGACCTTGCAACTCGGAGAGTAGGGCTGCTTCTCTCCCCTCAGTCCCTCGATGCAGGGAGTCTGTTGCCAGCAGTGCTCCCTGAAAATTAAAAACCTAACAAAATACTTTCTGTCAGAAAGCTCAGGAGAGCTCCTGAAAAGCACCCAGTCTCCACTGGGCACAGTATCAAACTGAGGTATGGAGGAGGGGCATAGAGGGAGGAGCCAGTGCACACCCAGAACTAAAGTCTTTCTTAAAGTGCCCATGTCTCCTGCGGAGCGGTCTATCCCCATGGTCCTTACGGAGTCCCCAGCATCCTCTAGGACGTTAGAGAAAATAGGATTTTAATACCTACAGGTAAATCCTTTTCTCTTATTCCGTAGAGGATGCTGGGCACCCGTCCCAGTGCGTACTGTGTCTGCAGTTATTAAATGGCCCTTAACTCCAGAACATTTATGTGGAGACAACTTTCCCGACTTGACCATCTTCCTTGGACGTTTTCCCCCTGTGTGACTGCTCCCCAGCCTCGGAGGGTTGCATCCATGGTCCCTAGGATCCAGTCCTGGATCCCGAACCTTCGCCCCTCTAGGAGGTGAGAACTGTGCAGCCACCAATGGAGTGAGATTCTGGTCTTGGAAGACAGGATTATCCTCCGGTGCGTGTGTAGGTGGGATCCGGACCACTTGTCCAACAGGTCCCACTGGAACACTCTGGCATGGAACCAGCCAAACTGAATGGGCTCGTAGGCCGCAACCATCTTACCCAGCAACCAAATGCATTGATGGATTAACACTCTTGCTGGTTTCAGAATTTGTTTGACCAGACTCTGGATCTCCAGAGCCTTTCCACTGGAAGAAAACCTCTTCTGTGTCCAGTATCACTCCCAAAAACAACAACCGCGTCATTGGGACCAACTTCGATTTTGGCAAGTTTAGGAGCCAACTATGTTGTTGAAGAACTGTCAGGGAGAGTGCAATGTTTTGCACTAACTGGTCCCTGGATTTCGCCTTTATCAAAAGATCATCCAAGTACGGGATAATTGTTACTCCTTGCTTGCGATCACCCTGGTGAAAATCCTCGGAGCCGTGGACAGACCAAACGGCAATGTCTGAAATTGGTAATGACAATACTGAATTGCAAACCTCAGGTAGCTTGATGCAGAGGCTAAATGGGAACATGTAAGTAGGCATCCTTTATGTCTACCAAAACCATGAAATCTCCTTCCTCCGGACTGGAGATCACTGCACTGAGAGATTCCATCTTGAAATTTAATTTCCTTAGGTAGAAATTGAGGGATTTCAGATTTCAGATTGGTCTGACTGAGCTGTCCGGCTTAGGGACCACGAAGAGGCTTGAATAAAAACCTTCTCCCTGCTGACTGAAGCCGATTTGAACAATCGGTGAGGGGGAACGTCTTGAAACCCCAGTTTGTACCCTTGGGACACTATTTGTAAAACACACGAGTCCATGTCCGAATGAATCCAGAACTGACTGAAGAGTTTTAGACGTGCCCCCACTGGTGCGGGCTCCTGCAAGAGAGCCCCAGCGTCATGCGGTGGATTTGGCAGAAGCAGAGGATGATCTCTGCTCCTGCGATCTTGAAGAGGATGCAGACCTCTTCCCTCTTCTCCTTCCTCTACCTGCAAAGAAAGGGGAATCTTAACTTCTTGCATATCTATTGGGCCGAAATGACTGCATCAGATAATGATGTGTCTTCATCCGTTGGGAGGGAACATAGGGCAAGAAGGTTGACTTACCTGCGGGAGCTGCCGAGATCAAATTAACTAGGCAGTCACCAAACAACGCTTCACCTTCATAGGGAAGAGACTCCCTTTCTTCTTGGAGTCAGCATCAGCATTCTCTTGGTGAATCCACAATGCCCTCCTATCCGAGACTGCCATGAAATTGGCCCGTGAACTCAAGAGTCCTATATCCCTTGCAGTCTCATGTAAGTATGCTGCAGTGTCCTTGATATGATACAACGTAAGGAGTATCCCATCTCTCCAAGGTATCTATATCGGATGACAAGGTATTCGACCAATTCTTGAATACTACTACTCACCCATGCACATGTAATGGCAGGTCTAAGTAATGTACCCTTGGTTACATAACTAGAAATAATGTAGCTTCCTGCATACGATCCGCTGGATTTGTGACAGGGCCCCGTGCAGAACAGGGGGTGACTCCCACTTTATTCTGTCCGCGGCGGGAAATGAATAAACAACCAGAATCCTTTTGGGGATTTGAAACCATCTTGTCGAGCTGGCCCAGACTTTCTCAAACAGAGATGGAGGAACGTTACATCAGCTTTCATTATATATCTATATATACATACATATAGACCCCTTTGTCAGGAACAGCAGGGTCTTCAGTGATTTTAATATGTCCTTAATATCCACAATCATGTACTGAATGCTCCTTGCCAATATTGGATCTAATCAGGAAACATTATGGTCGACATAGGAATCAGTATCCGTGTCAGTATCAGTGTGTAGTAACTGGGCAAAATAACATTTTTGCGACCCCGCGGGGCCTGAGGGAAAAGAAACATAGCCATGAACATCACATCTATTCTCTACGTCTGTGTCTGGGACACAGATTTATCCAACCTTACTCTGATATTACTGAAACTTTTACCCAGTCAGTTATTGGTGGTGCCAACAGGGCCACCATCATATGTCTGCATTCCTAATATAGTTTCCTCTTGGGAAAAACATTCAGCCATCGACATGTTGACACACATGTACCAAGTACCCACAGACACATCGGCTTATGGGGGACAGACCGTCAGTAAATCTGTCAGAGGGACACAGAGGATTTTTCAGCTCACAATCCAGCGCCAAAAGTACACAGTCTGGGAAATAATAAACTCTATAGTGATAGACTTGTAATGCTCTAAAGATGTTCTGGTGAGGTGAGGAAGAAGCCCCGCTACTGTAATGGCGCGTATCTGTCCTGCTCAGAAATAATTAATTACGCTAGCGGGGTAAGGACAGTGCCCAGGCACTAATGTCCACTTTTTCCAGCCTTTTGTGAGGAATTTATGCTGCCCAGGGTGCCCTTCCCCCCGTGCCCTGCACCCTGCAGTGCCTGTGTTTGTGTGGGAGCATGGCGCGCAGCGTTCCGCTCGCTGCTCGGTACCTCAGAATGCCATCACTGGAGAAGAAGTCTTCTGTTCTTCTGCTACTCACCTGTCTTCTGGTTCTGTAAGGGGGTGACGGCAGGCTGCGGGAGTGTGCATCTAGGCGTACCCAGCGATCAGCACCCTCAGGAGCTAATGGTGTCCTGTCAGCCTGAAGCAGAGCTATTGAACTCACTAGAAGTTGGTCATACTTCTCTCCCCTAAGTCCCACGAAGCAGGGAGACTGTTGCCAGCAGCCTCCCTGAAAATAAAAAAAACTAACAAGTCTTTTCAGAGAAACTCAGTAGAGCTCCCCTGTAGTGCATCCAGTATCACTGCGCACAATACTAAAACTGGAGTCTGGAGGAGGGGCATAGAGGGAGGAGACAGTTCACACCCTTTGAAAGTCTTAAAGTGCCCATGTCTCCTGCGGATCCAGTCTATACCCCAAGGTTCTTAATGTGACCCCAGCATCATCTAGGATGTATGAGAAAACAAATAACGCACACATGAGGAGGAGAGAACTAAGGAAGCTATAAGGAGAAGAGGGGAGGGGGGGTTGAAAGGTAAGGTAGTAAAGGCATATTGGATAAACTACAACCTTATACATATTCATTAATGTACCAGTAGTTAGAAGTAGAAGAGCTCTAACAGAAACCACAAAGCTTATCTAAAGCCACACCACACTGGATATGCCCAATCTCATTTGATTTTTGAAGCAAAGCAGTATTGGACTTTGTTAATACATGGATGGGAGACTGCTTGGTAGTATCAGATTCTTTAGGTGTTTTTAAACTACCAACACCATTTTCTTGGTACATTTAATTTTTACATGTATTCTTTTATGTACCAGAAGTTAGAATTAGAAGAGCTGTAATAAAAACCACCAGCTCATCTACAGCCACAGCACACTGGATTTGCCCAATCTCTCCTGATCATGGAAGCTGAGCAGTGTTGGTCCTGGTTTTAGTACTTGGATGGGAGACCACCAGGAAATACCAGGAGCTGTGTGTATTTTTACAATACTAACACCGTTCTCTTGATGCATTCCATTTTGAAACATTGGGGCAGATCTATTAAGCCTGGTGAACTGATAAAGTGCAAGGTGATAAAGTACCAGCCAGTCAGCTCCTAACTGTCATTTTTCAAACCCAGCCTGTGACATGGCAATTAGGAGCTGATTGGCTGGTACTTTATCACCATGCAAATTATCATTTCACCAGGTTTAATAAATCGTCCGCTTACTCATTTATGTACGAGTAGTTAGAAGTAGAAGAACTCTAACAGAAACCACTAAGCTCATCTACAGCCACACCACACTGTATATGCCCAATATCACCTGATTTTAGGCCTGGTTTGTTCTTGGATGTGAGACCACCTGGGAATACCAGGTGCTGTAGGTAGTTTTATACTACCAACACCGTTCTCTTGATGCATTCTATTTTAAAACTTATTCATTGCGCACTATCCTGACTTCTCCCGTCTGCTTACTTTGTGCCTTCCAACGCACAATGCGAACTACATGTGGTGTTGCAGGGCCCACACCCTTTTATTTGCCTTACAGAGCAGCTCTGGAGCTGTTACAGTGCCCAGCTGCTGCAAGAAATCAGCTTGAATGCTTCAGGGGCTGGGGCATGGCCAACATGAGCCCCACACCAAAGGAGGGTGGGGGGTGTTCAATGCGAACTAGGGGTCATCCAAGCGCCCCTTTTCTCTTTTCATATGCAGATGAGGGTTCCAGCCAACTTTGGCCCACTGCTTGGATGACATCACCGTATGCAAATCCGTCTGCTGCAGACCTTTCCCCAGGAATGCTTGTACTAGTTGTTGCATATGGTTTGATGTTTGAGGGTGCTTCAGTATTAGGCAGCCTTCCGCCCTCTCATTTTCATCTGAAAAGATGTGGTCTCCCTGCAGTTGTTGTCCCCAGACAAGAGTTCCCTTGTGCTTCCTCAGTTGAATCTCCTTAACTTGACGGGGGTGTGCTCGAGCAGCCGCCCTCCACAGCCCTATCCCAACACATGCTTTTCTTGCGTATGAGATCTCTTGATCATGAAGATAGTTCTCACAGGGTGAGGTTCATCCATTACATTTTAAAGTAGGAAGGTACAAATTACATATTCAAATTACATATATGTGCTGGATTCAAATGTTTTCCCCCCTTCCTTTCTCAATTGTGCCCATCAGCAGCTATTCTAATGTTGCTGCCAATGGGTGTGACACATTAATTTCTTCTGTGGGGTACACTGGACTCCACAAGGATTCACATTGGGGTGTAGAGTAGGATCTTGATCTGAGGCACCAACAGGCTCAAAGCTTTTGACTGTTCCCAAGATGCTCAGCGCCCCCTGCTCTATAACCTCGCTTCCATGAACAGGGAGCTCAGTTTGTAGTTGGTGCCTTCAGTAGCAGGCCACTTAACAGGGGGCTGCCTCACGCAGCCTATTCTTAGCTATTAATTTTGACAAGAAAAGGAGAACTTTTTTTTAAAAGAATCTACAAGGGCTGCAGCAGGTTAGGTCTAATAGACATCTTTACTGCAGCTCCATCACTCCCAGCGGCGCAGTATACTCCCGTGCCCTGGTTGCTGGGTCACTGCAGCGGAGGCTCCGGTTTCTTCCTAAGGTCAGTCACACACACACCGCCCTCCGGGATCACGAGGCCGCTGATGAAAGGGAGGTAAGGGACTTCTGTGCCCACACTATACCGTGATCCAGCGTGGCTGTAGGGGGTGGGCCATGTGCGCACTGGCGTGGACACTGATTACTGGGCAGCCACTCCACTAGCCACCAGGGACAGTTAAGGAGCACAGCTCTGGGGGGGTTTTCTCTTATATTAACCCCATTTTGTACTACCCGCAGTGCATTGTGATAGGTAATAGAGCCTGATTCAGGTTGGATTGCAATCGCAATAAGCAATCCAACTGCAAAAATTGCCAAGAGCATACGCATGCGCCTGCATTTTCTGCGGCACCCAGCAGATAATGCGATCGCTTCTGACTGTCAATCGGTGCTGGGGGGAGGGGGGGCAGCAATAATCCATTTCCAAGTCAGAGAAGGAGCGGTGCATGGGCAGGGCTACAAAATGGGGTCGGCAACGGAGAAACAGGAGGCGTGGTCAGAGCTGCTGCATGACATCACATGCAGCAGCTGCGATCACAAAAATGGTGGCGGCTTCCTGCGCACACATACAGTCTGCACCAACAGGAGGCTAACCCATTTTTTATGATCACGCTGAACTGCACTGAGACTGCAATTTCAGCGTGGTCAAGAAGGGAGGCGGCATGCTGGGTGGCCCCAGCATGCGAACCAAAGGATTGCAAATTCTGTTACTTAGCAGAATTTGCAATCCTTACTGAATTAGGCCCATTGATTACAAAATGTATTTGTAAATATTTGAAGTTTTTCTTCAGGGACTAACACAAAAGATGCTTGGGGCTACTAACACATGTGTAAGCCACGTAAAGCTTCACATGGGTCAGTGGCATCACAACTGGGTTGCTGCCCACACCCGAGTGTCACCCGCCAAGGGGGGTGACACCAAAGTGCCGGCTCCTCTTCAGTGACAGAATATGGGTGTTTCACTGTAACATTACGTGCAACACCCAGTTTCTGTCACTGTGCAGGAGCCAGCACCACTCACACACTAGTCCCCGGGTGCAGCACTCAACCCCCGGGATACCCGGAGCAACAAAATGGAGATTCAGGAAAACAGGCCACACCCCTACCTATGAGACCATGCCTCCTTTTTACCATTGCGCTGCTTATCTGCGCGCACTGCATTACAATCTCCCTCGCTGCCTCTCTGGGTGTCACCAATGATAGTGACACCTTTGCCATGCTTGTAGCAGCTGGTCCTAAGATCTACACCTCCAGCCCTGAGTGTTTGCCCTTGTGACTTGTTGATCATCATAGCGAAGCAGATTCTTACAGAAAACTGCAGGGGCTTAGATTGAAAAGAAAAACATTGACGAACCCATCATTTCAGCAACAGGGTCTGCCACACGGCTGACTGAAATGACTGGTTGGTTTGGGCCCCCACCAAAAAAGAAGCAATCAATCTCTCCTTGCACAAACTGGCTCTACAGAGGCAAGATGTCCACCTCATCATCCTCCGATTCCTCACCCCTTTCACTGTGTACATCGCCCCCCTCACATATTATTAATTCGTCCCCACTGGAATCCACCATCTCAGATCCCTGTGTACTTTCTGGAGGCAATTGCTGGTAAATGTCTCCACGGAGGAATTGATTATAATTCATTTTGATGATCATCATCTTCTCCACATTTTCTGGAAGTAACCTCGTACGCCGATTGCTGACAAGGTGAGCGGCTGCACTAAACACTCTTTTGGAGTACACACTGGAGGGAGGGCAACTTAGGTAGAATAAAGCCAGTTTGTGCAAGGGCCTCCAAATTGCCTCTTTTTCCTGCCAGTATACATACGGACTGTCTGACGTGCCTACCTGGATGCGGTCACTCATATAATCCTCCACCATTCTTTCAAAGGTGACAGAATCATATGTAGTGACAGTAGACGACATGTCAGTAATCGTTGCCAGGTCCTTCAGTCCGGACCAGATGTCAGCCCTCACTCCAAACTGCCCTGCATCACCGCCAGCGGGTGGGCTCGGAATTCTTAGCCTTTTCCTTGCACCCCCAGTTGCGGGAGAATGTGAAGGAGGAGCTGTTGACGGGTCACGTTCCGCTTGACTTGACAATTTTCTCACCAGCAGGTCTTTGAACCTCTGCAGACTTGTGTCTGCCGGAAAGAGAGATACATTGTAGGTTTTAAATCTAGGATCGAGCACGGTGGCCAAAATGTATTGCTCTGATTTCAACAGATTGAATCCTGGTTAAGCGAATTAAGGGCTCCATCCACAAGTCCCACATGCCTAGCGGAATCGCTCTGTTTTAGCTCCTCCTTCAATGTCTCCAGCTTCTTCTGCAAAAGCCTGATGAGGGGAATGACCTGACTCAGGCTGGCAGTGTCTGAACTGACTTCACGTGTGGCAAGTTCAAAGGGTTGCAGAACCTTACACAACGTTGAAATCATTCTCCACTGCGCTTGAGTCAGGTGCATTCCCCCTCCTTTGTCTATATCGTGGGTAGATGTATAGGCTTGAATGGCCTTTTGCTGCTCCTCCATCCTCTGAAGCATATAGAGGGTTGAATTCCACCTCGTTACCACCTCTTGCTTCAGAGGATGGCAGGGCAGGTGCAGGAATGTTTGGTGGTGCTCCAGTCTTCGGCACGCGGTGGCTGAATGCAGAAAGTGGCCCGCAATTCTTCGGGCCACCGACAGCATCTCTTGCACGCCCCTGTCGTTTTTTTAAATAATTCTGCACCACCAAATTCAATGTATGTGCAAAACATGGGACGTGCTGGAATTTGCCCAGATGTAATGCACGCACAATATTGGTGGCATTGTCCGATGTCACAAATCCCCAGGAGAGTCCAATTGGGGTAAGCCATTCTGCGATGATGTTCCTCAGTTTCCGTAAGAGGTTGTCAGCTGTGTGCCTCTTATGGAAAGCGGTGATACAAAGCGTAGTCTGCCTAGGAACGAGTTGGCATTTGCGAGATGCTGCTACTGGTGCCGCCGCTGCTGTTCTTGCTGCGGGAGGCAATACATCTACCCAGTGGGCTGTCACAGTCATATAGTCCTGAGTCTGCCCTGCTCCACTTAACCACGGACATGTGGACTAGTGGACCTTGGGTACAACTGCATTTTTTAGGACACTGTTGACTCTCTTTTTCTGAGGTCTGTGTACATTTTCGGTATCGCCTGCCTAGAGAAATGGAACCTAGATGGCATTTGGTACCGGGGACACAGTACCTCAATCAAGTCTCTAGTTGCCTCTGAATTAACGATGGATACCGGAACCACGTTTCTCACCACCCAGGCTGACAAGACCTGAGTTATCCGCTTTGCAGCAGGATGACTGCTGTGATATTTCATCTTCCTCGCAAAGGACTGTTGGACAGTCAATTGCCTACTGGAAGTAGTACAAGTGGTCTTCCGACTTCCCCTCTGGGATGACGATCGACTCCCAGCAGCAACAACAGCTGCGCCAGCAGCAGTAGGCGTTACACTCAAGGATGCATCGGAGGAATCCCAGGCAGGAGAGGACTCGTCAGACTTGCCAGTGACATGGCCTGCAGGACTATTGGCTTTCCTGTCTAAGGAGGAAATTGACACTGAGGGAGTTGGTGGTGTGGTTTGCAGGAGCTTGGTTACAAGAGGAAGGGATTTAGTGGTCAGTGGACTGCTTCCGCTGTCATCCAAAGTTTTTGAACTTGTCACTGACTTATGATGAATGCGCTGCAGGTGTCGTATAAGGGAGGATGTTCCGAGGTGGTTAACGTCCTTATCCCTACTTATTACAGCTTGATAAAGGCAACACACGGCTTGACACCTGTTGTCCGCATTTGTGTACAGGATGCATACCTTCATGTCCCCATTTATCCACCTCATCAGGCGTACCTCAGATTTGCGGTACAGGACTGTCATTGCCAGTTTCAGACGTTGCTGTTTGGTCTCTCCACGGCCCAGAGAATTTTCACCAAGGTAATGGCGGAAATTATGGTTCTCCTGCGTAAGCAAGGTGTCACAATTATCCCGTACTTGAGCGATCTCATAAAAGCGAGATCAAGAGAGCAGTTGCTGAACAGCGTATCACTTTCACTGAAAGTGTTACAGCAACACGGCTGGATTTTCAATATCCCAAAGTCGCAGTTGGTTTCTACGACTCGTCTGTCTTTCTTGGGCATGATTCTGGACACAGACCAGAAGAGAGTTTATCTCCCGATAGGAAAGGCCCAGGAACTCATGACTCTTGTCAGGAACCTATTGAAACCAAAACTTGTGTCAGTGCATCACTGTACTCGAGTCCTGGGAAAGATGGTGGCATCATACGAAGCCATTCCATTCGGCAGGTTCCATGCGAGGACTTTCCAATGGGACCTACTGGACAAGTGGTCTGGGTCACATTTACAGATGCATTGGTTGATCACCCTGTCCCCCAGGGTCAGGGTATCACTCCTGTGGTGGCTGCAGAGTGCTCACCTTCTCGAGTGACGCAGATTCGGCATTCAGGACTGGATCCTGGTGACCACAGAGGCAAGCCTCCAAGGTTGGGGAGCAGTCACACAGGGAAGAAATATCCAAGGTCTTTGGTCAAGTCAAGAGACTTGTCTTCACATCAACATCCTGAAACTAGGGGCCATATACAATGCCCTACGTCAAGCGGAGACCTTACTTCGCGACCAACCGGTTCTGATCCAGTCAGACAACGTCACCACAGTGGCTCATGTAAACCGCCAAGGCGGCACAAGGAGCAGAGTGGCGATGGCACAAGCCACCAGAATTCTTCGCTGGGTGGAGAATCACGCAAGCGCACTGTCAGCAGTGTTCATTCTGGGAGTGGACAACTGGGAAGCAGACTTCCTCAGCAGACACGACCTACATCCGGGAGAGTGGGGACTTCATCAGGAAGTCTTTGCACAGATTACAAGTCGGTAGGAACTGCCACAGATAGACATGATGGCGTCCCGGCTCAACAAAAAGCTACAGAGGTATTGCGCAAGGTCAAGAGACCCTCAGGCAGTAGCTGTAGACACCCTAGTGACACTGTGGGTGTTCCGGCCGGTCTATGTATTTCCTCCTCTTCCTCTCATACCCAAGGTGTTAAGGATAATAAGACAAAGAAAAGTGAGAACAATCCTCATTGTTCCAGATTGGCCACGGAGGACCTGGTATCCGGATCTGCAGGAAATGCTCACAGAAGATCCGTGGCCTCTTCCTCTAAGACAGGACCTGTTGCATCAGGGGCCCTGTCTGTTCCAAGACTTACCGCGGCTGCGTTTGACGGCATGGCGGTTGAATGCCGGATCCTAGCAGTGAAAGGCATTCCGGTTGAGGTCATCCCTACGCTGATAAAGGCTAGGAAGGATGTAACGTCAATACATTACACCGTATATGGCGAAATTATGTTTCTTGGTGTGAGGCCAGGAATGCTCCTACGGAAGAATTCCATCTGGGCCGTTTCCTTCACTTCCTACAAACTGGAGTGAATTTGGGCCTAAAATTAGGCTCTATTAAGGTCCAGATTTCGGCCTTATCCATTTTCTTTCAAAAAGAATTGGTTTCTCTTCCAGAAGTTCAGACTTTTGTAAAAGGAGTGCTGCATATTCAGCCTCCTTTTGTGCCTCCGGTGGCACCTTGGGACCTTAACGTGGTGTTAAGTTTTCTAAAATCACACTGGTTTGAACCACTTAAAACGGTGGAGTTAAAATATCTCACATGGAAGGTGGTCATGTTATTAGCCTTGGCTTCGGCTAGGCGAGTGTCGGAATTAGCGGCTTTGTCACATAAAAGCCCATATTTGGTGTACCATGTGGATAGAGCGGAATTGCGGACCCGTCCTCAATTCCTACCAAAAGTGGTCTCATCTTTTCATATGAACCAACCTATTGTGGTGCTTTTGGCTACGCGTGACTTGGAGGATTCCGAGTTACTTGATGTGGTCAGGGCTTTGAAAATTTACGTGGCCAGGACGGCTAGAGTCAGGAAAACTGAAGCGCTGTTTGTCCTGTATGCAACCAACAAGATTGGTGCCCCTGCTTCAAAGCAGGCTATTGCTCGCTGGATTTGTAACACGATTCAGCAAGCGCATTCTATGGCTGGATTGCAGTTACCGAAATCGGTCTAGGCCCATTCCACGAGGAAAGTGGGCTCTTCTTGGGCGGCTGCCCGAGGGGTCTCGGCACTACAGCTGTGTCGAGCTGCTACTTGGTCAGGTTCAAACACCTTTTCAAAATACTATAAGTTTGATACCCTGGCTGAGGAGGAACTCATGTTTGCTCAATCGGTGCTGCAGAGTCATCCGCACTCTCCCGCCCGTTTTGGAGCTTTGGTATAATCCCCATGGTCCTTACGGAGTCCCCAGCATCCTCTAGGACGCTAGAGAAAATAAGATTTTAAACCTACCGGTAAATCTTTTTCTCGAAGTCCGTAGAGGATGCTGGGCGACCGTCCCAAGTGCGGACTACTTCTGCAATACTTGTATATAGTTATTGCTTCAATAAGGGTTATGTTAGAGTTGCATCGGTCCTGCACTGATGCTACAGTATGTTGTTTTTTCGTACTCATAACTGGGTAGTTTATCACAAGTTATACGGTGTGATTGGTGTGGCTGGTATGAATCTTGCCCTGGATTAACAAAATCCTTTCCTCATACTGTCAGTCTCCTCTGGGCACAGTTTCTCTAACTGTGGCATAGAGGGGCATAGAGGGAGGAGCCAGTGCACACCCAGAACTAAAGTCTTTCTTAAAGTGCCCATGTCTCCTGCGGAGCCCGTCTATCCCCATGGTCCTTACGGAGTCCCCAGCATCCTCTACGGACTACGAGAAAAAGATTTACCGGTAGGTTTAAAATCTTATTTTCTACTTTATTCTTTTCTATCCTAGTTTATTACGACCAACTTTCATCCAAGGAGTTTGATATTCTACTACATGCATGCAATTTAAATTGCTTAAATTGTTTATATGGTTGATTTGTCCTTCACAATCCATAATCTGCAACTTGGATGTACTTGTGTCATTGAAAATCTTATAATAAAAATGTTTATATATTGAAAAAAAAAGTTATAAGACATATGCCTACCTACTAAATGGGGTAAAATTAGGGGATTCTGTACTGGAAAAGGACTTAGGTGTCCTCATAGATAGCAAGCTAAGCAGTAGTACCCAAAGTAGGACTGCAGCAAAGAAGGCTAATAAGATATTAGCATGCATAAAACGGGGTATTGATGCTAGGGACGAGAGTATTATACTCCCGTTATATAAATCACTAGTGAGGCCACACCTTGAATACTGTGTACAGTTCTGGGCACCGTACTACAAAAAGGATATCCTGGAGCTTGAAAAGGTACAGAGGAGGGCGACCAAACTAATTAAGGGCATGGAGATGATGGAATACAAGGAAAGGCTTGAAAGACTAGGCATGTTTACATTGGAAAAGCGGAGACTAAGAGGGGATATGATCAACAACTACAAATATATAAGGGGACAATACACAGAGCTTGCGCGGGACCTGTTTCTGGTTAGATCAACACAGAGGACTCGTGGACACTCGCTCAGGTTAGAGGAGAGGAGATTCCGCACAATACAGCGTAAAGGCTTTTTCACGGTAAGGACAATACGTGTTTGGAATTCCCTGCCCGAGGGAGTTGTAATGGCGGAATCTGTCAACACCTTTAAGAATGGGTTAGATAAATTCCTATTGGATAAGGATATCCAGGGGTATGGTGCATAGTCATGCATTATAGTTACTATAAATAGGGATAAAATGCAATGGCTGACAGCAGCATCAGTCAGAAATTTTAGTAAAATCATCATGCATAGGACACCACAAATAGGTTGAACTCGATGGACAATTGTCTTTTTTCAACCTCAGATACTATGTTACTATGTTACTATGTAATATTTGAAGAAACAAAATAAAATAAAGCTATGTATTGGGTTTCACTAACAAGCACATTGGAAGACTTGACTACTGTTAAAAGACATGCATTACATGGTATAGAGCCACAAACCACAATGTAGTAAAATAAAAACAAACTTACATGTGTATCAAACCTATGTGAGGCTTACATTGATAGTGCAAGATCAACACTCTATCAACTGTGCAAACTAGACTGCACATAAATGCCATAAAATTTATCTGAGATTTTAGTAAATAAGGCCGTTGCTGTCCGGGTCACACAGCCGTCACGGCCCCGCCCCCATACGGTCCGGTCATGTCTGCGTTGTCCTGACTGTGCCCCCAAAATGGCGGCACAACGCCGCTGGCCCGACTCCTCCTGCCCAGTGACCGCCTCTACCTGTCAATCAGGCAGAGGCGCTCACTGGGCAGAGATGCTGATCGCATCTCTGGCATGTGCCGGTGCACTGTGGCACCAGCACACACGCACTTCAGACCTGATCTCCTGTTGTGTGAATATGCACAGCAGGGATCAGGTCTTAATTAGGCCCTATATACAGCTGTCAGTAAAGCAGGGATGTGCTGCTGCCAGTGAGGCAGGGATGTTCTGCTGTCAGTGAAGCAGTGATGTGCTGCTGTCAGTGAAGCAGTGATGTGCTGCTGTCAGCGAGGCAGTGATGTGCTGCTGTCAGCGAGGCAGGGATGTGCTGCTATAAGTGAGGCAGGGATGTGCTGCCGTCAATGAGGCAGGGATGTGCTGCCGTCAATGTTGCAGGGATGTGTTGCTGTCAACGTTGCAGGGATGTGCTGCTGTCAGTGAAGCAGGAATGTGCTGCTGCAGTGAGGCAGAGATATGCTGCCCACTATCTCCCTATCACCCCTGCCTGAGTCGCACACTTTCCCTGTCACCCCTGCCTCAGTTACCCACTATCTCCCAGTCACCGCTGCCTCAGTCAACCACTATACCTGCGACCCCTGCCTCAGTCACCCATTATCCCTGTCACCCCTGCCTCAGTCACCCACTGTCACTCTATCACCCCTGCTTCAGTCACCCACTATCCCTGTCAACCCTGCCTCAGTCTCTTACTGTCCCTGTCACCCCTGCCACAGTCATCCACTATCTCCCTATCATCCCTGCCTTATTCATTTATTATCCCTCTCACCCACTTTCTTCCCATACTTACCCAACCCCTTCCTATCACCCCTCCCTCAGTAACCCACTATCACTATCACTGTCACCCCTGCATCAGTCACCCACTATCTCCCAGTCACCCCGGCTTCAGTCACCCACTATATCCCACTCATACATGCTTCAGTCACCCACTATCTCCCAGTCATCCCTGCCTCAGTCACCTACTGACACCAGTGCAGATATTTCTGCTGCAGCCTCTCCACTCTCCAGCGTGAACGTCCTGACGACTGAGGAAATCCGCTTCCCAGTTGAGGACTCCGGGAATGAACACTGCCGATATTGCTGGCAGATGACGTTCTACCCAACTGAGGATTTTTTTATACTTCCAGCTTTGCCATGCAGTTTCGAGTGCCGACTTGATGATTTGTGTACACTACCGTGGTGGCGTTGTCCGATTGTACTTGAACAGGCCTGTTCTGTACTAGAGGCAGGGCCAGTATCAATGAATTGAACACTGCCCGCAATTCCAGAATGTTTATCGGGAGGAGAGATTCCTCCCTGGTCCACGGATGGTGAAGGGTCGTCATCACGGCCATGACCTTGGTGAATTTCCGAGGTGCCGTGGCCAAACCAGAAGGCAGGACCTGAAATCCAAAAACTAACCAGGCACAACACTGCTTAGCTTCCAACATCAGATGAGATTGGACATATCCAGTGTGATGCGGCTGTAGATGATTTTTGCTGTTTCTAACTTCTACATCAATGAATAAGTTTCAAAATAGAATGCATCAAGAGAACGGTGTTGGTAGTATAAAACTACCTACAGCACCTGGTATTCCCAGGTGGTCTCACATCCAAGAACAAACCAGGCCTAAGATCAGGTGATATTGGGCATATACAGTGTGGTGTGGCTGTAGATGAGCTTAGTGGTTTCTGTTAGAGTTCTTCTACTTCTAACTACTAGTACATAAATGAATAAGCGGCCGATTTATTAAACCTGGTGGAATGATAATTTGCATGGTGATAAAGTACCAGCCAATCAGCTCCTAATTGCCATGTCACAGGCTGGGTTTGAAAAATGACAGTTAGGAGCTGACTGGCTGGTACTTTATCACCTTGCACTTTATCAGTTCACCAGGATTAATAGATCTGCCCCAATGTTTCAAAATGGAATGCATCAAGAGAACGGTGTTGGTATTGTAAAAATACACACAGCTCCTGGTATTTCCTGGTGGTCTCCCATTCAAGTACTAAAACCAGGACCAACACTGCTCAGCTTCCATGATCAGGAGAGATTGGGCAAATCCAGTGTGCTGTGACTGTAGATGAGCTCGTGGTTTCTGTTAGAGCTTTTCTACTTCTAACTTCTGGTACATAAAAGAATACGTGTAAAAATTAAATGTACCAAGAAAAGGGTGTTGGTAGTTTAAAAACACCTAAAGAATCTGATAATACATGGATGGGAGACTGCTTGGTAGTAACAAAGTCCAATACTGCTTTGCTTCAAAGATCAAATGAGATTGGGCATATCCAGTGTGGTGTGGCTTTAGATAAGCTTTGTGGTTTCTGTTAGAGCTCTTAACTACTGGTACATTAATGAATATGTATAAGGTTGTAGTTTATCCAATATGCCTTTACTACCTTACCTTACCCCCCCCCCTCCCCTCCCCTCCTTATAGCTTCCTTTGTTCTCTCCTCGTGTGTGCGTTATTTGTTTTCTCATACGTCCTAGAGGATGCTGGGATCACATTAAGAACCATGGGGTATAGACGGGATCCGCAGGAGACATGGGCACTTTAAGACTTTCAAAGGGTGTGAACTGTCTCCTCCCTCTATGCCCCTCCTCCAGATTCCAGTTTTAGAATTGTGCCCAGTGAGACTGGATGCACTACAGGGGAGCTCTACTGAGTCTCTCTGAAAAGACTTATGTTAGTTTTTCTTATTTTCAGGGAGGCTGCTGGCAACAGTCTCCCTGCTTCGTGGGACTTAGGGGAGAGAAGTATGACCAACTTCTAGTGAGTTCAATGGCTCTACCTCTGGCTGACAGGACACCATTAGCTCCTGAGGGTGCTGATCGCTGGGTACGCCTAGATGCCCACTCTCGTAGCCTGCCGTCACCCCCTTTCAGAGCCAGAAGTCAGAAGACAGGCGAGTAGCAGAAGAACAGATGGCATTCTGAGGTACCACACAGCGAGCGGAATGCTGTGCGCCATGCTCCCACACAAACACAGGCACTGCAGGGTGCAGGGCGTTAAGGGGGGGGGGCACCCTGGGCAGCATAAATTCCTCACAAAAGGCTGGCAAAAGTGGACATTAGTGCCTGGGCACTGTCCTTACCCCACCAGCGTAATTAATTATTTGCTTCTGAGCGGGACAGAAGCGTGCCATTACAGCGGCGGGGCTTCTTCCTCACCTCACCAGCACATCTATAGAGCGTTACAAGTCTATCACTATAGAGTTTATTATTTCCCAGACTGTGTACTTTTGACGCTGGGTTGTGAGCTGAAAAATCCCATCTGTCCCTCTGACAGATTTACTGTAGGTCTATCCCCCATAAGCCGATGTGTCTGTGGGTACTTGGTACATGTGTGTCAACATGTCGGTGGCTGAATGTTTTTCCCAAGAGGAAACTATATTAGGAATGCAGACATATGATGGTGGCCCTGTTGGCACCACCAATAACTGACTGGGTGAAAGTTTCAGTAATATCAGAGTGAGGTTGTATAAATCTGTGTCCCAGACACAGACGTAGAGAAAAGATGTGATGTTCATGGCTATGCTTCTTTTCCCTCAGGCCCCGCAAAAATGTTATTTTGCCCAGTTACTACACACTGATACTGACTCGGATACTGATTCCTATGTCGACCATAATATTTCCTGATTAGATCCAATATTGGCAAGGAGCATTCAGTACATGATTGTGGATATTAAGGACATATTAACATCACTGAGGACCCTGCTGTTCCTGACAAAGGGGTCTATATGTATGTATATATAGATATATAATGAAAGCTGATGTAACGTTCCTCCATCTCTGTTTGAGAAAGTCTGGGCCAGCTCGACAAGATGGTTTCAAATCCCCAAAATGTTTCCGGTTGTTTATTCATTTCCTGCCGCTTACAGAATAAAGTGGGAATCACCCCCTGTTCTGCACGGGGCCCTGTCACAAATCCAGCGGATCGTATGCAGGAAGCTACATTATTTCTAGTTATGTAACCACGGGTACATTACTTAGACCTGCCATTACATGCGCATGGGTGAGTAGTAGTATTCAAGAATTGGTCGAATACCTTGTCATCCGATATAGATATCCTCTAGACATTGGATGCTCCTTACGTTGGATCATATCAAGGACACTGCAGCATACTTACGACTGCAAGGGATATAGGACTCTTGAGTTCACGGGCCAATTTCATGGCAGTCTCGTATAGGAGGGCATTGTGGATTCACCAAGGGAATGCTGATGCTGACTCCAAGAAGAAAGGGAGTCTCTTCCCTATGAAGGTGAAGCCTTGTTTGGCGACGGCCTAGTTAATTTTATCTCAGCAGCTCCCGCAGGTAAGTCAACCTTCTTGCCCTATGTTTCCTCTCAACGGATGAAGACGCATCATTATCTAATGCAGTCATTTTGGCCCAATAGATATGCAAGAAGTTAAGATTCCCCTTTCTTTGCAGGTAGAGGAAGGAGAAGAGGGAAGAGGTCTGTAGCCTCTTCAAGATCGCAGGAGCAGAGATCGTCCTCTGCTTCTGCCAAATCCACTGCATGACGCTGGGGCTCTCTTGCAGGAGCCCACACCAGTGGGGGCACGTCTAAAACACTTCAGTCAGTTCTGGATTAATTTGGACCTGGACTCGTGGGTTTTACAAATAGTGTCCCAAGGGTACAAACTGGGGTTTCAAGACGTTCCCCCTCACCGATTGTTCAAATCGGCCTTAGTCAGCAGGGAGAAGGCTTTTATTCAAGCCTCTTCGTGGTCCCGAAGCCGGAAGGCTCAGTCAGACCAATCTGAAATCTGAAATCCCTCAATTTCTACCTAAAGAAATTCAATTTCAAGATGGAATCTCTCAGGGTAGGGATCTCCAGTCCGGAGGAAGGAGATTTCATGGTTTTGGTAGACATAAGGATGCCTACTTACATGTTCCGTTTAGCCACTGCATCAAGCTACCTGAGGTTTGCAATTCAGTATTGTCATTACCAATTTCAGACGTTGCCGTTTGGTCTGTCCACGGCTCCGAGGATTTTCACCAGGGTGATGGCGGAAATGATGGTTCTCCTTCGCAAGCAAGGAGTCACAATTATCCCGTACTTGGATGATCTCTTGATAAAGGCGAGATCCAGGGACCAGTTGTTGCAAAACATTGCACTCTCCCTGACAGTTCTTCAACAACATGGTTGGCTCCTAAACTTGCCAAAATCGCAGTTGTTCCCAATGACGCGGTTGTTGTTTTTGGGAGTGATACTGGACACAGAAGAGGTTTTCTTCCAGTGGAAAGGCTATGGAGATCCAGAGTCTGGTCAAACAAATTCTGAAACCAGCAAGAGTGTTAATCCATCAATGCATTCGGTTGCTGGGGAAGATGGTTGCGGCCTACGAGGCCATTCAGTTTGGCAGGTTCCATGCTAGAGTGTTCCAGTGGGACCTGTTGGACAAGTGGTCCGGATCCCACCTACACATGCACCGGAGGATAATCCTGTCTTCCAAGACCAGAATATCACTCCATTGGCGGCTGCACAGTTCTCACCTCCTAGAGGGGCGATGGTTCGGGATCCAGGACTGGATCCTAGGGACCACGGATGCAACCCTCCGAGGCTGGGGAGCAGTCACACAGGGGGAAAACATCCAAGGAAGATGGTCAAGTCGGGAAAGTTGTCTCCACATAAATGTTCTGGAGTTAAGGGCCATTTAATAACTGCAGACACAGTACGCACTGGGACGGGTGCCCAGCATCCTCTACGGACTAAGAGAAAAGGATTTACCGGTAGGTATTAAAATCCTATTTTCTCTAACGTCCTAGAGACTGCTGGGGACTCTGTAAGGACCATGGGGATAGACGGGCTCTGCAGGAGACATGGGCACTTTAAGAAAGACTTTAGTTCTGGGTGTGCAGTGGCTCCTCCCTCTATGCCCCTCCTCCATACCTCAGTTTGATACTGTGCCCAGTGGAAACTGTGTGCTTTTCAGGAGCTCTCCTGAGCTTTCTGACAGAAAGTATTTTGTTAGGTTTTTAATTTTCAGGGAGCACTGCTGGCAACAGACTCCCTGCATCGAGGGACTGAGGGGAGAGAAGCAGCCCTACTCTCTGAGTTGCAAGGTCCTGCTTCTTAGGCTACTGGACACCATTAGCTCCAGCGGGATTGGTACGCAGGATCTCACCCTCGCCGTCCGTCCCAGAGCCGCGCCGCCGTCCCCCTCGCAGAGCCGGAAGATAGAAGCCGGGTGAGTATGAGAAAAAAAGAGACTTCAGCGGTGGCAGAAGACTTCATGATCTTCACTGAAGTAACGCACAGCACTGCAGCTGTGCGCCATTGCTCCCATACACCTCACATACTCTGGTCACTGTAAGGGTGCAGGGCGCCCTGGGCAGCAATATAAACCTCTTTTTGCCAAAAATATAACATATATACAGCTGAGCACTGTATATATGTATGAGCCCCTGCCAATTTTACAGTTTAAGCGGGACAGAAGCCCGCCGCCGAGGGGGCGGGGCTTCTCCCTCAGCACTCACCAGCGCCATTTTTTCTCCACAGCACCGCTGAGGCAGCTCCCCAGACTTTCGCCTGCTGAAACCACGGTAGACAAGAGGGTTGAAAAGAGGGGGGGGGGCACATAATTCGGCGCAAATTACATACAGCAGCACTACAGGGCAAACATTAAGTTACTGTGTTATTCCTGGGTTATATAGCGCTGGGGTGTGTGCTGGCATACTCTCTCTCTCTGTCTCTCCAAAGGGCCTTGTGGGGAAACTGTTTTCAGAAAAAGCATTCCCTGTGTTTGTGGTGTGTCGGTACACGTGTGTCGACATGTCTGAGGAAGAAGGCTATATTAGAGAGGAGCGGGAGCAAATTAATGTGGTGTCTCTGCGACAGCTGATTGGATGGATATGTGGAATGTTTTAAATGCTAGTGTAAACTCAGTGCACAAAAGATTAGACAAGGCTGAAGCTTCGGGACAGTCAGGGTCTCAACCCATGCCTGATCCTATGTCGCAGGGACTGTCAGGGTCTCATAAGCGCCCACTATCCCAGATTACTGACACGGATTCTGACTCCAGTGTCGATTACGATGATGCAAAGTTACAGCCAAAATTGGCAAAATCCATTCGATATAGGATTATGGCAATAAAAGATGTTTTGCACATCACAGAGGAACCCCCTGTCCCTGACAAGAGGGTACATAAGTACAAGGGAAAGAAGCCTGAGGTTACCTTACCCCTCTCACACGAGCTGAACGAGTTATGTGAAAAAGCCTGGGAATCTCCAGATAAAAGACTGCAGATTTCCAAAAGGATTCTTATGGCGTATCCTTTCCCATCAATGGATAGGTTAAGATGGGAATCCTCCCCTAGGGTGGACAAAGCATTAACACGCTTATCCAAGAAGGTAGCCCTCCCGTCCCAGGATACGGCTACCCTCAAAGAGTCTGCTGACCGCAAACAGGAGATAACCCTGAAGTCCATTTATACACATTCGGGTACCTTACTCAGACCGGCAATTGCGTCGGCCTGGGTGTGTAGTGCTGTAGCAGCATGGACGGATACCTTATCTGAGGGAATGGATACCCTAGATAAGGATACTATTTTATTGACCCTGGGGCATATAAGAGATGCTGTCCTATATGTGTGTATGCAAAGTACAGGTGGTGCTGCAGGGCTCACACCCTTTTACTTGTCTTGTAGAGCAACTCTGGAGCTGTTATTGGATCCATCTGCTGCAGGCCTTCCCCCAGAAATGCTTGCACTAGTTGTTGCATTTGGTTTGTTGTTTGGGGGTGCTTCAGTATTAGGCAGCCTTCTGCCCTCCCACATTCATCTGAAAATGTGTTCTCCCTGCAGTTGTTGTCCCCAGATGAGAGTTCCCTTGTGCTTCCTCAGTTGAATCTCCTTAACTTGACCGGGGTGTGCCCGAGCAGCCGCCCTCCACAGCCCTATCCCAACACATACTTATCTTGCATATGAGATCTCTTGATCATGAAGATAGTTCTCACAGGGTGAGGTTCATCCATTACATTTTAAAGTAGGAAGGTACAAATTACATATTCGAATTACATATATGTGCTGGATTCAAATGTTTTCCCCCCTTCCTTTCTCAATTGTGCCCATCAGCAGCTATTCTTATGTTGCTGCCAATGGTTGTGACACATTTTTTTCTTCTGTGGGGTACACTGGACTCCACAAGGATTCATATTGGGGTGTAGAGTAGGATCTTGATCTGAGGCACCAACAAGCTCAAAGCTTTTGACTGTTCACAAGATACTCAGCGCCCCCTCCTCTATAACCTTGCTTCCATGAACAGGGAGCTCAGTTTGTAGTTGGTGCCTTCAGTAGCAGGCCACTTAACAGGGGGCTGCCTCAGGCATCCTATTCTTAGCTATTAATTTTGACAAGAAAAGAAGAACTTTTTTAATAAGAATCTACAAGGGCTGCAGCAGGCTAGGTCTAATAGACATATTTACTGCAGCTCCATCACTCCCAGCGGCACAGTATACTCCAGTGCCCCGGTTGCTGGGTCACTGCAGCGGAGGCTCCGGTTTCTTCCTAAGGTCAGTCACACACACACCGCCCTCCGGGATCACGAGGCCGCTGATGAAAGGGTGGTAAGGGGCTTCTGTGCCCACTTTATACCGTGATCCAGCGTGGCTGTAGGGGGCGGGCCGTGTGCGCACTGGCGTGGACACTGATTACTGGGCAGCTGCTCCACTAGCCACCAGGGACAGTTAAGGAGCACAGCTCTGGGGGTTTTTCTCCTATATTAACCCCATTTTGTACTACCCGCAGTGCATTGTGATAGGTAATAGGGCCTGATTCAGGTTGGATTGCAATCGCAATAAGCAATCCAACTGCAAAAATTGCTAAGAGCATACGCATCCGCCTGCAGATAATGCGATCGCCTCTGCCTGTCAATCGGTGCAGGGGGGGGGAGGGGGGTCAACAACACTCCATTTCCAAGTCGGAGATGGAGCGGTGCGGGGGCAGGGTTTCAATATTGGGTCGGCAACGGAGAAACAGGAGGCGTGGTCAGAGCGGCTGCATGACATCACATGGGCCGGACTCCGCCAGTGGAGCCCCAGCGTCATGCAGTAGATTTTGTAGAGGCCGGGGAGGACTTCTGTTCCTGGGAGCTAGCTGTGTTGTGCATCTTTTTTCCTCTGCCCCTACCTCTGGCAAGAAAGGACGCACCTCGCACTTTCTTGTTTCTTTGTGACCGAAAGGACTGCATTTGATAATGCAGAGCTTTCTTATGCTGTGAGGGAACATAAGGTAAAAAATTTGATTTTCCAGCTGTAGCTGTGCGTGTTAATGCTTTGTCCATCCTAGGGGAGGATTCCCATCGTAACCTATCCGTTGATGGGAAACGATACGCCATAAGAATCCTTTTGGAAATCTGCAGTCTTTTATCTGGAGATTCCCAAGCTTTTTCACATAACTCGTTCAGCTCGTGTGAGGGGAGAAAGGTTACCTCAGGCTTCTTTCCCTTGTACATATGTACCCTCTTGTCAGGGACAGGGGGTTCCTCTGTGATGTGCAAAACATCTTTTATTGCCATAATCCTATATCGAATGGATTTTGCCAATTTTGGCTGTAACTTTGCATCAACGTAATCGACACTGGAGTCAGAATCCGTGTCGGTATCTGTGTCAACAATCTGGGATAGTGGGCACTTATGAGACCCTGACAGTCCCTGCGACATAGGATCAGGCATGGGTTGAGACCCTGACTGTCCCAAAGCTTCAGCCTTGTCTAATCTTTTGTGCAATGAGTTTACACTAGCATTTAAAACATTCCACATATCCATCCAATCAGGTGTCGGCGGAGACACCACATTCATTTGCTCCCGCTCCTCTCTAATATAGCCTTCTTCCTCAGACATGTCGACACACGTGTACCGACACACCACACACACACAGGGAATGCTTTTTCTGAAGACAGTTTCCCCACAAGGCCCATTGGAGAGACAGAGAGAGAGAGAGTATGCCAGCACACACCCCAGCGCTATATAACCCAGGAATAACACAGTAACTTAATGTTTGTCCAGTAGCGCTGCTGTATGTCATTTGCGCCGAATTATGTGCCCCCCCTCTCTTTTCAACCCTCTTGTCTACCATGGTATAAGCAGGGGAGAGTCCGGGCAGCTTCCTCTCAGCGGTGCTGTGGAGAAAAAATGGCGCTGGTGAGTGCTGAGGGAGAAGCCCCGCCCCCTCGGCGGCGGGCTTCTGTCCCGCTTAAACTGTAAAATTGGCAGGGGCTCATACATATACAGTGCCCAGCTGTATATATGTTATATTTTTGCCAAAAAGAGGTTTATATTGCTGCCCAGGGCGCCCCCCGTGCGCCCTGCACCCTTACAGTGACCGGAGTATGTGAGGTGTATGGGAGCAATGGTGCACAGCTGCAGTGCTGTGCGTTACCTCAGTGAAGATCATGAACTCTTCTGCCGCCTCTGAAGTCTTCTTTTCTTCTCATACTCACCCGGCTTCTATCTTCTGAATCTGCGAGGGGGACGGCGGCGCGGCTCTGGGACGGACGGCGAGGGTGAGATCCTGCGTACCAATCCCGCTGGAGCTAATGGTGTCCAGTAGCCTAAGAAGCAGGACCTTGCAACTCAGAGAGTAGGGCTGCTTCTCTCCCCTCAGTCCCTCGATGCAGGGAGTCTGTTGCCAGCAGTGCTCCCTGAAAATTAAAAACCTAACAAAATACTTTCTGTCAGAAAGCTCAGGAGAGCTCCTGAAAAGCACCCAGTCTCAACTGGGCACAGTATCAAACTGAGGTATGGAGGAGGGGCATAGAGGGAGGAGCCAGTGCACACCCAGAACTAAAGTCTTTCTTAAAGTGCCCATGTCTCCTGCGGAGTCCGTCTATCCCCATGGTCCTTACGGAGTCCCCAGCATACTCTAGGACATTAGAGAAACTAGAATTTTAATACCTACCGGTAAATCCTTTTCTCTTAGTCCGTAGAGGATGCTGGGCACCCGTCCCAGTGTGTACTGTGTCTGCTGTTATTAAATGGCCCTTAACTCCAGAACATTTATGTGGAGACAACTTTCCTGACTTGACCATCTTCCTTGGACGTTTTCCCCCTGTGTGACTGCTCCCCACCTCGAAAGGGTTGCATCCGTGGTCCCTAGGATCCAGTCCTGGATCCCGAACCATCGCCCCTCTAGGAGGTGAGAACTGTGCAGCCACCAATGGAGTGAGATTCTGGTCTTGGAAGACAGGATTATCCTCCGGTGCATGTGTAAGTGGGATCCGGACCACTTGTCCAACAGGTCCCACTGGAACACTCTGGCATGGAACCTGCCAAACTGAATGGCCTCGAAGGCCAAAACCATTTTCCCCAGCAACCGAATGCATTGATGGATTAACACTCTTGCTGGTTTCAGAATTTGTTTGACCAGACTCTGGATCTCCATAGCCTTTCCACTGGAGGAAAACCTCTTCTGTGTCCAGTATCACTCCCAAAAACAACAACCGCGTCATTGGGACCAACTGCGATTTTGGCAAGTTTAGGAGCCAACCATGTTGTTGAAGAACTGTCAGGGAGAGTGCAATGTTTTGCACCAACTGGTCCCTGGATCTCGCCTTTATCAGGAGAACATCCAAGTACGGGATAATTGTGACTCCTTGCTTGCGAAGGAGAACCATCATTTCCGCCATCACCCTGGTGAAAATCCTCGGAGCCGTGGACAGACCAAATGGCAACGTCTGAAATTAGTAATGACAATCCTGAATTGCAAACCTCAGGTAGCTTGATGCAGTGGCTAAATGGGAACATGTAAGTAGGCATCCTTTAAGTTTACCAAAACCATGAAATCTCCTTCCTCCGGACTGGAGATCACTACCGTGAGAGATTCCATCTTGAAATTGAATTTCTTTAGGTAGAAATTGAGGGATTTCAGATTTCAGATTGGTCTGACTGAGCAGTCCGGCTTCGGGACCACGAAGCGGCTTGAATAAAAACCTTCTCCCTGCTGACTAAGGCTGATTTGAACAATCGGTGAGGGGGAACGTCTTGAAACCCCAGTTTGTACCCTTGGGACACTATTTATAAAACCCACGAGTCCAGGTCCGAATGAATCCAGAACTGACTGAAGAGTTTTAGACGTGCCCCCACTGGTGCGGGCTCCTGCAAGAAAGCCCTAGCGTCATGCAGTGGATTTGGCAGAAGCAGAGGACAATCTCTGCTCCTGCAATCTTGAAGAGGCTACAGACCTCTTCCCTCTTCTCCTTCCTCTACCTGCAAAGAAAGGGGAATCTTAACTTCTTGCATATCTATTGGGCCGAAATGACTGCATCAGATAATGATGCGTCTTTATCCGTTGAGAGGGAACATAGTGCAAGAAGGTTGACTTACCTGCGGGAGCTGCCGAGATCAAATTAACTAGGCCGTCGCCAAACAAGGCTTCACCTTCATAGGGAAGAGACTCCCTTTCTTCTTGGAGTCAGTATCAGCAGTTCCTTGGTGAATCCAGATATACAGGGAATGGGGGGAAGGGGATGTGTTCTGCACCAGCTATTAAATTCTAAATATTTGTATGAAGAGGCCCCAATAAATGTCCATCAGTTATATTAAATATTAATTGTAGGACGTTCGGGGGTGCTACCAGAGACAAGTAATGTTATGCAGGAAAGGAGAAGAGAAAAGAATGTCTCTTTTGCTGGCGCACAAATGATGATTTAAAAATTAACTTTTAATAAATTCGTTAAAATTGTCTAAACACAAAATAAAGTACAATAAGTTTGTATAATGTAATTACCATATATAATAAATGGAAATACATTTATTAATATCAAGGTTCGCTACCTGTGTTGTGTCTTTATTATTGATCCAAATTGACTATATCAATTAGTCTGATACTGAATTACTGGACACTATGTAATATTAGTTGAATGTATATTAGTAATTCACTTGACAAATGTCAGAACCTGGCAATAGTTCTACATATCATACACTTACAGCACTCTTTCCACAATATTTTCCCTTTATTCCAGATCAAATGGTATAATCCCCCACAGTAATTATTCCTGTTGTAGTATAGTACAGTATGGTTGCTGGGGACGTCTTTAATGAAAAGAGAGGGAACATCTAATGTGTCTCCTTATGGGTAAAATACTTGCAAGCTAAGTGCTATGAATAGCATCAGCATGTAGATAAATGCTGAGTGTTAGGTGAGTAATGCAGATAAATAGAGATATCTAATAATTCTATAGAATAGTGGGTGAATTATTAGATATCCCTATTTATCTGCACCTCTAAGCACACTATTTGACTGTCCACACCCTGCTGTGCCTATTACCCATCTCCTCCACCACCCTCAACACTGACCCACACATCATTCACCCACAAAGATACAATAAAGGTAGTTTGGATAAATTAGCTAAATGAAATGGATTTAACCAATTTATCTAAATGACAATTTTTGGATGTTTTCCAGTGTTTGGGAGCAAATGGTCAATTGTCATTTGCTGCCACATATTAGCATAATTTTGTTTCAACAAGAAAAAAAAATTGGACAGATAATCTAAGTGTGGATCCAGTTTAATGCTGATTTCAGAGCCAACTATAGACTTGATTGAGGTACTGTGTCCCCGGTACCAAATACCAATTAAAATAATATTGTGAGGTGTTCAAAAAAGACTGAAAATGAGTGGAAATTATGGTTATTGAGGTTAATAATACTATGGGATCAAAATGACCCCCAAATTCTATGATTTAAGCTGTTTTTTAGGGTTTTTTGAAAAAAACACCCGAATCCAAAACACACCCGAATCCGACAAAAAAATTTCGGTGAGGTTTTGCCAAAACGCGTCCGAACCCAAAACACGGCCGCGGAATCGAACCCAAAACCCGAAAAATTTCCGGTGCACATCACTACTTAATTAGAACTTCGGTCAATGTGAATTCATTATTGGACTCAACCATGGTTATACTTAAAACCCAGGGGTCTATTTAAGATCGATCTTAATCGATGTTGGGCTTCCAGGTTGAAAAAAACACACATTTACTAACATTTTAAAATTTATATAAAAAATCATCTGTTCGTAAATGCAGTGCACATGGTTTTGCCCAACTGCTAACAAAATTCCTGCTGCGATCAACTTGGAATTACCCCCATCGATTGATGTTTTCACACTGCTCGTTCCAACCCCAAAAACTATGAAGAGGATGGGGGCATATACGCAGGGTCCATCCTGTGCATGTGCCTACATTTTCTCCGGGTGCCCCGCAGAAAATGCGAATGCCTCTGCCTGTCAATCAATAGAGGGCGTACCTTCGCAGGTATATCGCGATCATGAGCCATGTCTCCCATTTTTGTCATTATAGGTGCTCTGTGAGCTGCTGACCATGCCCCAGCCCCTCTGTCTCCCGTGAATAGACATTGGGGCTTATTCAGACCAGATCGCTTCAATTTATTTTCACCCAGCGGGCAATCAGGTCTGCACTGCACATGCGTATGCACAACAATGCGTAGGTGCGACGGTCCGGAGATCACAAGAAGATTGACAAGAAGAGGGTGTTTGTGTGGGTGGCAACTGAATGTTTCTAGGGAGTGTCCGGAAAAACATTGGAGGGACCCGGCGTTTTGTGGGAGGATTTGTGACGTCACCTCAATGGCTGAGTAAGTGCTGAGCTGTGCAGCTCTTGTGCACTTGTGATCACACACCTGCACAGCAAATTTTCCCTTCCGCTGTAGGCGGCAACCACCTGATCACAGGGATGCAAAAAACACACCCTAGCGATCAGGTCTGAATTACCCACAATGTGCATATTTGCAGAGCAACAAGCTACAGGGAGCCTTCCACCCCCCCCTTCCCCATGACTATGGGACACTGGGGGGGGGGGTTATTTGGGTTAGCTGGACATTCCCAAAAAAGTGACTGTCCTGCAAAAATTGGGTTAGTTGGGAGGTATGTGCAAATACATTTATTGTTTTGCATGCAGGGTAAATACTGGCTTCTTTGACATTTAGCCACAAATGCTGCACAGTTGAATTACAGTATTACACTGCAATTAACAGTTATGCTAGGACATTCCTTCTCCCAAAATCTACCTCTCTCTGCATGTTACATCTGTCCCACAGTGGCGTGCGGTGAGGTCAGTGGCTAGTGAGGCACTACAGCCATAATGTCCGCCGAATCCTGCCGATGACCCTTAGCCAATGCCCGCTACTGCCTCTGAGCCGATACCCACTGCCACCGCCAATGGCTTAAAAAACTCTCCCACAATCAACTGACCCAGCCCTCCACCACTAATTTCTATCTCAGTCCGATGCCGCCAATGCCCGCTGCCTGCCTGCTCATTGTTCTTGTGATATATTATACATTTTTAAAGAAAAAAAATGAGTGTTTGGGACTGGGAAGGGTGAGGGAGGAGGACATGAATGCAATTTTGTTGTCCAGGGCTTCCATTAACTTAAAGGAGAAGGGTCTGAATGGGTTAAAAAAAATGTGTGAGGTCCCCCCTCCTTAGTATAACCAGCCTCTTTGAGCCGGTCCTGGTTATTTAAATACTGGGGGAAAAATTGGACAGAGGTTCCCCGTATTTAGACAACCAGCACCGGGCTCTTAGACGGGTCCTGGTTCCAAAAATACGTGGGACAAAAGATGTAGGGGTCCCCCATATTTTTAAAACCAGCACCGGGCTCCACTAGCCAGAGAGATAATGCCACAGCCAGGGGACACTTTTATGTAGGTCCCTGCGGCCCTGGCATTACCCCTCCAACTAGTCACCCCTGGCCGGGGTTCCCTGGAGAAGTGGGGATCCCTTAAATCAAGAGGTTCCTCCCCTCGAGGCACCCAAGGGCCAGGGGTGAAGCCCGAGGCTTTCCCCAGCACCCCTGGGTGGTGGGTGCCGGGCTGATAGCCATATGTGTAAAAAAAAGAATATTGTTTTTTTGTTGTGGAACTACAAGGCCCAGCAAGCCTCCCCCACTTGCTGGTACTTGGAGAACCTCAAGTACCAGCAGGCGGGGAAATAACGGGCTCGCTGGTACCTGTAGTTCTACAACAACAAAAAATACCCAAATAAAAACACAAACACACACACCGTGACAGTAAAATTATTGAGACAGGCTGTAGCATGTGGATGCATGTAACCCTATAAAAGTGATGGATTGGGTGACTATTACAATACCCACTGTTGCTGTCTGAAAAATGATGGATATATAGATTGCTCTGCCGAGATATGTTTTTTTTCTAAAATGCACCACAGGTATGGATGGATAGTATACTTGACGACACAGAGGTAGGTAGAGCAGTGGCCTACTGTACCGTACTGCTATATATTATATTATTTATTATTATTATCCTTTATTTATATGGCGCCACAAGGGTTCCGCAGCACCAAATTACAGAGTACATAAACAAATAATCAAACAGGAAAACAGCAACTTACAGTTGATGACAATATAGGACAAGTACAGGGTAAATAAACATAGCTACATCAGCAGATGACACTGGAATAAGTATCAGGTGGCAGAAGACTGCTGGATTTGGTGCAGCTGAAGATTATTAAAGTAAGAAAAGAGTAAGCACATGAGGGAAGAGGGCCCTGCTCATGAGAGCTTACATTCTAAAGGGGAGGGGTAGACAGACAGGGGTGAGACAGATGGGGTACATAGAGAGCGTGGAACAGAGGTTTAGGATGAGATTTGGCTGGGTTTGGTGAAGAAGTGGGTCTTGAGAGCCCATTTGAAGTTTTGTAGAGAGGTGGAGAGTCTGAGGGGGAGAGGTAGGGAATTCCAGAGAAGTGGTGCAGCACGTGAAAAATCTTGGAGGTAGGAGTGGGAGGAAGTAATCCGTAGGCAGGAGAGTCGGCGTGCATTAGCAGAGCGAAGAGGACGGGTGGGAGTGTAAAGCGAGATAAGATCAGAGATGTAGATGGGAGAGGAGTGGGTGAGGGTTTTGTAAGCAAGTGTGAGAAGCTTGAAATGGATTCTGAAAGGGAAGGGGAGCCAGTGAAGGACTAGTAAGAGAGGAGAGGTGGACGTAGTGCATTTGGTGAGGAAAATGAGCCGGGCAGCAGCATTGAGGATAGATTGGAGTGGAGAGAGGTATTTGTCAGGAATGCCAGTCAGGAGGAGATTACAGTAGTCCAGTCTGGAGATGACCAGTGAGTGGATAAGAGTCTTAGTAGCATCCTGGGTCAGAAAGGGTCTGATCCTGGAAATATTTTTTAGATGAAAACGGCAGGTTTGTGAGAGGTGCTGAATGTGTGGTTTGAAGGAGAGGGAGGAGTCAAGGATTACTCCAAGACAGCGCACTTGGGGGGTAGAGGAGATAGTAGTGCCATCAATAGATAATGAGATTGTAGGAGGTGAGGTTATGCGGGAGGGAGGGAAGATGATCAGCTCGGTCTTAGACATGTTAAGTTTAAGAAAGCGCTGGGACATCCAGGAAGAGATAGCAGAGAGACAGTTGGAGATACGAGTGAGGAGAGTAGGGGAGAGGTCTGGAGAGGAAAGATAGATTTGAGTGTCATCAGCATAGAGATGATATTGGAAACCAAAAGAACTAATGAGCTTACCTAGTGAGGACGTATAGAGAGAGAAGAGGACCAAGGACAGAACCTTGGGGTACCCCTACAGTTAGTGGAAGTGAGGGGGAGGTGGAGTCATGAGAGGAGACAGAGAATGAACGGTCAGAAAGGTAGGACGACAACCAAAAGAGGGCAGTGTTACGCAGACCAATGGAGTGAAGGATTTGCAGTAGGAGATGATGGTCCACAGTGTCAAAAGCAGCAGAGAGATCAAGTAGAATAAGTAGAGAGTAGTGTCCCTTAGATTTAGCAGCATGGAGGTCATTGCATACTTTTGTAAGGGCAGTTTCAGTGGAGTGGAGAGGACGTTAGCCAGACTGGAATGGGTCAAGCAGTGAGTGTGAGGAAAGAAAGGAAGTAAGGCGGTTGTAGACAATACGCTCAAGGAGTTTGGAGGCAAAAGGGAGAAGAGAGATGGGTCGGTAGTTGGAGAGAGTGTTTGGATCAAGGGTAGGTTTTTTAAGAATAGGAGAGATGAGAGCGTGCTTGAAGGCAGAGGGGACAGTGCCTGATGAGAGGGAGAGATTGAGAAGGTGGGAAAGATGGGAACAAGCAGAAGAAGAGATGTGGCAGAGGAGGCGGGAGGGGATAGGGTCAAGTGGGGAGGTGGTGAGGGGACAGGAACGAATGAGGGCCATGACTTCCTCTCCAGATGCATGGGAGAAAGATGACAGAGTTGGTGCGAGGGATGGGGAGGGTTGGTAAGGGATGGGAGAAGGCTGGTTACTGATAGTCTGGTGTGATGTGATGTCCTGACGTATGGAGTCAATTTTGGATGTGAAGTAAGTGGCAAAGTCAAGAGCAGAGAGTGAGGAAGGGAGACGAGGTGGAGGTGGGCAGAGGAGTGAGTTGAGAGTGGCAAAGAGGCGCCGGGGGTTGGAAGACTGGGAGGAGATGAGGTTCTTGAAGTATGACTGTTTAGCAAGAGAAAGGGCAGCACTGAAGGATGAGAGCATAAGTTTGAAATGGAGGAAGTCTGCCTTAGAGCGTGATTTCCTCCAGTGTCGCTCAGCAGTACGTGAGCATTTTTGCAGATATCTGGTGCATTTGGTGTGCCAGGGTTGAGGTGTTAATTTGCGAGGGTGAACAGTGGTTGGTGGAGCAACAGAGTCAAGAGCAGAAGTAAGGGAAGCATTGTATGTGGAAGTGGCTTGTTCAGGGCATGAGAGAGAGAGAGAGAATAGGAGAGAGAAGTGAGTCAAACAGGGAGGAAAGGAATGTTGGTGTCAATAGCTTCAATGTTACGCTTAGTGATGGTAGCCTTAGGAGGTTGAGATGGGGAAGTCGAGAGAGATAGGTTGAAGGAGAGCAGGTGGTGGTCAGAGAGGGGAAATGGGGAGTTGGAAAAATCAGAAATATCACAGCGGTGAGTGAAGACCAGATCCAGTGAGCTCCCATTCACATGGGAGGGTGAGGAGGTCCACTGGGAGAGACCAAGTGAAGAGGTGAGGTTAAGGAGTTTAGAGGCAGGGGATTGTGTGGGGATGTCAATAGGGATGTTGAAATCGCCTAGGATAATGGTGGGAATGTCAGAAGAGAGGAAGTGAGGAAGCCAGGAAGCAAAGTTGTCGATGAATTTGGAAGCAGTGCCAGGGGGGCGGTAAATGACAGCTACTCTAAGATGGACTGGTTGGAAGAGACATATGGAGTGGACCTCAAATGTAGATAATATAAGGGATGGTTCTGGTGGTATGAGTTGGTAGGAGTAACTAGAAGGTAAAAGGACCCCAACACCACCCCCATGGCGACCCCCAGGTCGGGGGGTGTGTGTGAATGTATGGCCCCCAGCAGAGAGAGCAGCAGCAGAAGTAGTGTCAGAGGGCGTAATCCAAGTTTCAGTAATGGCTAGTAGGTGTAGGGAGTTGGAAATGAAAAGGTCATGAGTGGGGACCAGTTTGTTACAAACGGATCTGGCATTCCAGAGGGCACAGGATAAGGGGTATGAGTTTGTGGGAGAGATGTGAATTAGATTTTCAGGGTTGCTGTAGCGATGAGGTGGGATTAACTTTGAGGGCAGGGATGAGAGAGTAGTGATGGTACGGGTGCCTGAGATAGGAGGGGAAACTGCAGGAGGTGGGCAGGGAGGGAGGTCAGTGTGATGTGGATGGGGGTGTGGGGAGGTGACAGGGAAGGGAGAGAGGGAGCAGGGCTGAGTTGTGGGGTAGCAGGACCATGGGGCAGAGGTGAATGAAAGTGGGGTAACAGGAAAGGTGGGGGAAGGAAACAGAGGGATGGAGGGGAGACAGAGGAGGAGGTGGAGGAGACTAGGGGGGGGGGAGGATAAAGATACATTATTAGGTAGACACTGAGTGATGTGGGGAGTATAAGAAAGCATTCACATAGTGTTAAGTAGGTAAATAGGTTGAGGGAAAGTGGAAGTAGGAGAGGAGACTGTAAGGGAATCCGAGCAGAAGAATTGTAGAAATGCAGGTGAGAAAAGCAGTGTAGGCTCAAGGGGTGTAGATTTAGTATGAAATGAGTCAAAAGCGTAGATAAAGTGGGTGCAGAAATGTATTTGGAGTGTAAGAAATGAAAGGATTGTGAGAGGTTTAAGAAGCAATGGTAATTATGTTAGATGTTTTAAGTGTTTGCAGGTAAAATTGCATTGGTGCAGCTGTGCTTAAAAAACAAAATTACAATAATACAGATACAGGCATTTGTAGGTGAAATGGATGGTTTATGAAATGTCCAAGTAAGGTAGTTCTGTGCTATGTAATCAGATGCAACAATCAGGAGGTGAGTGATCTGAGGAGTAAGTGACTCACATTTGTTATTAGTTCTTCAGTTTTCTTTGTTTTGTTAGATTGGTGTGCTTCTGTTTTCCTTCTTTTTCACTTCGATTGAACGCTAATTGAACACTGCTGTTATGTGTCAATTTTATCACGCTTTTATAAAAATGCACGCTTAGATCAATAAATGCACAGCCAAATGGCTGTGCACAGCCTACACCATTGGACTTAAGTAGAAGACTATTACAAGTGAAACCAATAATTGAAATCTGTAACCACACCCCACCCCCTCAAATGCCAGGCAATAAATTACCTTAAAAACAACAACCAGGCATTCCACAAATATTAAACTGGGTCTATATCATTCAAAACTTTAAAAAAGTACTTCAAAATCACATACTATGCAATAATGTTTCAATTTGCATTACCCAGCAGAATTAGCTTTGCATATATAGATATAGTGCAGCAGAATAGATTGGTGGTTGTAGTCAATTGTAATTACCCAGCAGAATTAGCTTTGCATATATAGATATAGTGCAGCAGAATAGATTGGTGGTTGTAGTCAATTGTAATTACCTGTAGGTGACAAGAAGAGAAGAAACGTCAATTCACAATCGATATCAGCTGAAGATAAATTAACGCTGATTGAACGCTGCGTTATGTGTCAATTTTATCACGCTTTGATAAAAATGCATGCTTAGATCAATAAATGCACAGCCAAACAGCTTTGCACATCCTACACCATTGGACTTAAGTAGAAGTCTGGTGGTCAGCAAAATTTTGCACTGTCCTCCTACTATATATAGTGCGCACAACTACTAAAATACACCACAGGTATGGATGGATAGTATACTTGACGACACAGAGGTAGGTAGAGCAGTGGCCTACTGTACCGTATTGCTATATATTATATACTGGTGGTCAGCAAAATTCTGCCCTGTCCTCATACTATATAATACAATGCAGCACAGATATGGAGCATTTTTCAGGCAGAGAACGTAGATATTTTCAGCACACTGAGCACAGATATTTGCAAGCACACTGAGCACAGATATTTGCAGCACACTGAACACAGAAACTGAGAAAACGCTGCACGTCCTCTCCCTATCATCTCCAATGCACAAGTGAAAATGGCGGCGACTCGTGGCTCCTTATATAGAATAGAATAGCTGCTGACGGGCACGATTGAGGGAGGAAAGGGACATTTGAATCCAGCCCATAGATGCAATGTGAATATGTAATTTGTACCTTCCTATCTTAAAATGTATATACAGTGTATATGTCACAACTGAGGGCCTGAGCTGACTGGAGGCAGCCTCAGTTGTAGGGGCTGAGGTGTAGTGGAACCTGGGAGGTTGTATCAGACCCCTGGACATGTAAGTTAAATGTAGAAGAATTGCCCGAAGGCGTGCCCACGACAACCAGGATAAAAGTCAATGATGTTTATTTTGACAAACTCCATGCATCACAGCAGTAATAAAAGAGAAACATAAAATCAGCAGAGAAATAATACAGTTCCTGGGTACTACAGGAGGACAAGGACCAAAGGGCTCTGGTAGTATGAGACAGTTCTTATTATCTTCTAGTTGGAAAGTCCTTACCAGGCTCGACTGTAGCAATGGAGATAGCCCAGGATCATACTAGCTGGTGTTCCAGGAAAAGCTGGGCTGCTGTGGATAAAATGGCTGCTGTGGGTACTGGCTGAAACCAGACTGATGTAAGCACGGAGTGGATTGCTGGATGGAACCAGCCAAATAATAAATGAAGCTTGAGAGCGATGAAATATGATTGATATATGGAGTTTGAGAGCGGTGAAATAATAGTGCCGGTGGTGAGTGGTAATCTGCGGAAATGATACCGGCACTTTAAGAAGAGCTGATCTCTGCTGGAAGCTAGGCTGGAAGCAGGTAAATCTGTAACTGGAAACAGATGAGTCCCAGAGGACTGGAGAGTCAGGCTGCACCGCAGGTGGTAGACTAGAGCGGGTCTCTTTAGTGGAGGTTTGGAGATGGTAACTGGAACCTGGAAAACAACCACGGGAGAGAGACAAACTGGAACTAGGTTTGACAACCAAATCACTGACGCCTTCCTTGCTCAGGCACAGAATACTTATACCTGCAACAAGGAAGGGATTGGCTAGGCAATTATGCAGATTACAATGGAAACAGCGGATTGGTGGAAATGAACAGGTGACAGAATCCAACATGGCTGCGCCCATGCAGACACTTGGAGGGAAGATTGGTTTGAAAATCCATGTGGGAACTTTAACAACAATGGCGGCGCCGGCCACAGTAAACAGGAGACGCCAGACTGATGAGTGCACATTTGAACCACGCGGGCAACAGCGGAGGCCGCGGCTGACATAAGCGCCACTCTGACATCCTGCATGCAGAAACTCAGGGACGGCGGCGGAGGCCGCGGGAGATGCCATTCAAGATGTAACATGGCGCCGCTGTGACAGCGTCTCAGAGTGACAGGAGAGGAGGCAGGAATGGGGACATCAGAATAACAGATGGGATCCGGTCCTGGAGCGCTGAGCCAGCCTTAGGAGGCATCTGAAAGGTAAGTTATGGCGTCCAGATACCCGGATCGTGACAGTATACACTAGAGGTCTTTCCGAACCCCCTAATCCTAACATTGTAATTTGCTTTAGGGCGCACCTCCAATTAGTCTAGTGTTTCTTGCTGCCTTTCCAATGAAGCAAGTTTAATTTAGTAATAGGTGAAAAACCATCCCTACAAAGGTGTTAATCAGAGACTTGGCTTTGTGGACACTTTTCAGAGAACAACTTTGTTAGCATAAAAATAAAGCCAGAAAATTAAGAGCTGTTTAATCACTCAATTGGATTTTTTTGCCAGCATATTTCTTTTTCTCTGCAACCCACTGCTAAATTGTGCTTCCTAGCTGTTTTTATAAAATCACTGAATCAAATCTAACTCTGATTACATCAGAGAAGGCCAGGTACCCTACACCATAAGAGGGGGTTTGAAATTTTGACTTGTCTACTTAAAGATCACCAAAATCTGATAACAAGGTCAATTACGTCACTGGGTGGGACCTTTTGGTTTATAGCCGAACACACTAACTGATTGCGCCACAGAGACACTTTGCAAAAGTACATACTGACAAAGGCTAATAAGCATTCATCTAAAACGTTTCCTAGAAAAAATTTAAAAAGTCAATAATCTGGAGAGTTTTTGTAAGATGTTTCTTACATCCACCAACGAAGAAACACATTGGTACTTTCCCATGATGAGTGAGTGCTTCAGGATCTCTTGCACTTACATGTGCAGCAGAGTACTGCAATGGAAGCATGCGGGGCCCATAACCCAGAGGTAGGCAGATTAAAACTATCCTCTGCTATATGCATTTTTTTTGTTAATTAAAGTTATCCAAAACTGGGATTGATATTTTTGCTCTTTTGTTTTTCATTAAAGTGCAATAACTTTTACCATTTTAATTTGTTTTAATAGTATATTGAAAGTATTGTTTTCTTTTAAAAATCCACTTAATTTTCTTTACCCTATTATTAAAATGGTAATTGACAAAAACAAACTACATTGTCACCAGAAGAGCAATACAAAATGTACAAGTGATATATTAAAATCATCTTTCCAGCTTGAATTTCAATGATGCATTGGGGCAACGATTTTGTGAGAAACATTTTCACCCTTAAATAAAGATTTTCTTAATTCCTTACCTGTGTGCTAATTAGATATCACCTTGTTTTCACATTAAACAGACTTCTACATGAGAAAGCAGCAAGGATGCAGTGGCGTTAATGTTTCCTGGTGTCAACCTGTATTATTTCAGTAGACATTGAAATGAGGATGCATCTTGCTGCCTTTCCAATGAAGCAAGTTTAATTTAGTAATAGGTGAAAAACCATCCCTACAAAGGTGTTAATCAGAGACTTGGCTTTGTGGACACTTTTCAGAGAACAAATTTGTTAGCATAAAAATAAAGCCAGAAAATGAAGAGCTGTTTAATCACTCAATTGGATTTTTTTTGCCAGCATATTTCTTTTTCTCTGCAACCCACTGCTAAATTGTGCTTCCTAGCTGTTTTTATAAAATCAATGAATCAAATCTAACTCTGATTACATCAGAGAAGGCCAGGTACCCTACACCAGAACAGGGGGTTTGAAATTTTGACTTGTCTACTTAAAGATCACCAAAATCTGATAACAAGGTCAATTACGTCCCTGGGTGGGATTGAACCACCAACCATTTGGTTAGTAGCCGGACGCACTAACCGATTGCGCCACAGAGACACTTTGCAAAAAGCACATACTGACAAAGGCTAATAAGCATACATCTAGAACGTTTCCTAGAAAAACTTTAAAAAGTCAATAATCTGGAGAGTTTTTGTAAGATGTTTCTTCCATCAACCAACGAAGAAACACATTGGTACTTTCCCATGATGACTGAGTGCTTCAGGATCTCTTGCACTTACATGTGCAGCAGAGTACTGCAATGGAAGCATGCTGGGCCCATAACCCAGAGGTAGGCATATTGAAACTATCCTTTGCTATATGCATTTTTTTTTGTTAATTTAAGTAATCAAAACTGGGATTGATATTTTTGCTCTTTTATTTTTACTTAAAGTACAATAACTTTTACCATTTTAATTTGTTTTAATAGTATATTGACAGTATTGTTTTCTTTCAAATATCCACTTAATTTTCTTTACCCTATTATTAAAATGGTAATTGACAAAAACAAACTACATTGTCACCAGAAGAGCAATACAAAATGTACAAGTGATATATTAAAATCATCTTTCCAGCTTGAATTTCAATGATGCATTGGGGCAACAATTTTTTTAGCAACATCTTCACCCTTAAATAAAGATTTTCTTAATTCCTTACCTGTGTGCTAATTAGATATCACCTTGTTTTCACATTAAACAGACTTCCACATGAGAAAGCAGCAAGGATGCAGTGGCGTTAATGTTTCCTGGTGTCAACCCGTATTATTTCAGTAGACATTGAAATGAGGATGCATCTTGCTGCCTTTCCAATGAAGCAAATTTAATTTAGTAATAGGTGAAAAACCATCCCTACAAAGGTGTTAATCAGAGACTTGGCTTTGTGGACACTTTTCAGAGAACAAATTTGTTAGCATAAAAATAAAGCCAGAAAATTAAGAGCTGTTTAATCACTCAATTGGATTTTTTTGCCAGCATATTTCTTTTTCTCTGCAACCCACTGCTAAATTGTGCTTCCTAGCTGTTTTTATAAAATCACTGAATCAAATCTAACTACATCAGAGAAGGCCAGGTACCCTACACCATAAGAGGGGGTTTGAAATTTTGACTTGTCTACTTAAAGATCACCAAAATCTGATAACAAGGTCAATTACGTCCCTGGGTGGGATTGAACCACCAACCTTTTGGTTTAAAGCCGTACACACTAACTGATTGCGCCACAGAGACACTTTGCAAAAGTCCATACTGACAAAGGCTAATAAGCATTCATCTAAAACGTTTCCTAGAAAAACTTTAAAAAGTCAATAATCTGGAGAGTTTTTGTAAGATGTTTCTTCCATCAACCAACGAAGAAACACATTGGTACTTTCCCATGATGACTGAGTGCTTCAGGATTTATTGCACTTACATGTGCAGCAGAGTACAGCAATGGAAGCATGCTGGGCACATAACCCAGAGGTAGGCAGATTGAAACTATCCTCTGCTATATGCATTTTTTTTTGTTAATTAAAGTAATCCAAAACTGGGATTGATATGTTGGCTCTTTTATTTTTACTTACAGTACAATAACTTTTACCATTTTAATTTGTTTTAATAGTATATTGACAGTATTGTTTTCTTTCAAAAATCCACTTAATTTTCTTTACCCTATTATTAAAATGGTAATTGACAAAAACAAACTACATTGTCACCAGAAGAGCAATACAAAATGTACAAGTGATATATTAAAATCATCTTTCCAGCTTGAATTTCAATGATGCATTGGGGCAACGATTTTGTGAGAAACATTTTCACCCTTAATTAAAGATTTTCTTAATTCCTTACCTGTGTGCTAATTAGATATCACCTTGTTTTCACATTAAACAGACTTCCACATGAGAAAGCATCAAGGATGCAGTGGCGTTAATGTTTCCTGGTGTCAACCCGTATTATTTCAGTAGACATTGAAATGAGGATGCATCTTGCTGCCTTTCCAATGAAGCAAGTTTAATTTAGTAATAGGTTAAAAACCATCCTTACAAAGGTGTTAATCAGAGACTTGGCTTTGTGGACACTTTTCAGAGAACAAATTTGTTAGCATAAAAATAAAGCCAGAAAATTAAGAGCTGTTTAATCACTCAATTGGATTTTTTTTGCCAGCATATTTCTTTTTCTCTGCAACCCACTGCTAAATTGTGCTTCCTAGCTGTTTTTATAAAATCACTGAATCAAATCTCACTCTTATTACATCAGAGAAGGCCAGGTACCCTACACCAGAACAGGGGGTTTGAAATTTTGACTTGTCTACTTAAAGATCACCAAAATCTGATAACAAGGTCAATTACATCCCTGGGTGGGATTGAAACACCAACCATTTGGTTAGTAACCAGACACACTAACCGATTGCGCCACAGAGACACTTTGCAAAAAGCACATACTGACAAAGGCTAATAAGCATACATCTAGAACGTTTCCTAGAAAAACTTTAAAAAGTCAATAATCTGGAGAGTTTTTGTAAGATGTTTCTTCCATCAACCAACGAAGAAACACATTGGTACTTTCCCATGATGAGTGAGTGCTTCAGGATCTCTTGCACTTACATGTGCAGCAGAGTACTGCAATGGAAGCATGCTGGGCCCATAACCCAGAGGTAGGCAGATTGAAACTATCCTTTGCTATATGCATTTTTTTTTTGTTAATTTAAGTAATCAAAACTGGGATTGATATTTTTGCTCTTTTATTTTTACTTAAAGTACAATAACTTTTACCATTTTCATTTGTTTTAATAGTATATTGACAGTATAGTTTTCTTTAAAAAATCCACTTAATTTTCTTTACCCTATTATTAAAAGGGTAATTGACAAAAACAAACTACATTGTCACCAGAAGAGCAATACAAAATGTACAAGTGATATATTAAAATCATCTTTCCAGCTTGAATTTCAATGATGCATTGGGGCAACGATTTTGTGAGAAACATCTTCACCCTTAAATAAAGATTTTCTTAATTCCTTACCTGTGTGCTAATTAGATATCACCTTGTTTTCACATTAAACAGACTTCCACATGAGAAAGCAGCAAGGATGCTGTGGCGTTAATGTTTCCTGGTGTCAACCCGTATTATTTCAGTAGACATTGAAATGGATGCATCTTGCTGCCTTTCCAATGAAGCAAATTTAATTTAGTAATAGGTGAAAAACCATCCCTACAAAGGTGTTAATCAGAGACTTGGCTTTGTGGACACTTTTCAGAGAACAAATTTGTTAGCATAAAAATAAAGCCAGAAAATTAAGAGCTGTTTAATCACTCAATTGGATTTTTTTGCCAGCATATTTCTTTTTCTCTGCAACCCACTGCTAAATTGTGCTTCCTAGCTGTTTTTATAAAATCACTGAATCAAATCTAACTCTGATTACATCAGAGAAGGCCAGGTACCCTACACCATAAGAGGGGGTTTGAAATTTTGACTTGTCTACTTAAAGATCACCAAAATCTGATAACAAGGTCAATTACGTCCCTGGGTGGGATTGAACCACCAACCTTTTGGTTTATAGCCGTACACACTAACTGATTTCGCCACAGAGACACTTTGCAAAAGTACATACTGACAAAGGCTAATAAGCATTCATCTAAAACGTTTCCTAGAAAAACTTTAAAAAGTCAATAATCTGGAGAGTTTTTGTAAGATGTTTCTTCCATCCACCAACGAAGAAACACATTGGTACTTTCCCATGATGAGTGAGTGCTTCAGGATCTCTTGCACTTACATGTGCAGCAGAGTACTGCAATGGAAGCATGCTGGGCCCATAACCCAGAGGTAGGCAGATTAAAACTATCCTCTGCTATATGCATTTTTTTTGTTAATTAAAGTAATCCAAAACTGGGATTGATATTTTTGCTCTTTTATTTTTCATTAAAGTACAATAACTTTTACCATTTTAATTTGTTTTAATAGTATATTGAAAGTATTGTTTTCTTTTAAAAATCCACTTAATTTTCTTTACCCTATTATTAAAATGGTAATTGACAAAAACAAACTACATTGTCACCAGAAGAGCAATACAAAATGTACAAGTGATATATTAAAATCATCTTTCCAGCTTGAATTTCAATGATGCATTGGGGCAACGATTTTGTGAGAAACATTTTCACCCTTAAATAAAGATTTTCTTAATTCCTTACCTGTGTGCTAATTAGATGTCACCTTGTTTTCACATTAAACAGACTTCTACATGAGAAAGCAGCAAGGATGCAGTGGCGTTAATGTTTCCTGGTGTCAACCTGTATTATTTCAGTAGACATTGAAATGAGGATGCATCTTGCTGCCTTTCCAATGAAGCAAGTTTAATTTAGTTATAGGTGAAAAACCATCCCTACAAAGGTGTTAATCAGAGACTTGGCTTTGTGGACACTTTTTAGAGAACAAAGTTGTTAGCATAAAAATAAAGGCAGAAAATGAAGAGCTGTTTAATCACTCAATTGGATTTTTCTACCAGCATATTTTTTTCTCTGCAACCCATTGCTAAATTGTGCTTCCTAGCTGTTTTTTATAAAATCACTGAATCAAATCTAACTCTGATTACATCAGAGAAGGCCAGGTACCCTACACCATAAGTGGGGGTTTGACATTTTGACTTGTCTACTTAAATATCACCAAAACCTGATCACAAGGTCAATTATGTCCCTGGGTGGGATTGAACCACCAACCTTTTGGTTAGTAGCCAGAAACACTAACCGATTGCGCCACAGAGACACTTTGCAAAAAGTACATACTGACAAAGGCTAATAAGCATTCATCTAGAACGTTTCCTAGAAAAACTTTAAAAAGTCAATAATCTGGAGAGTTTTTGTAAGAATTTTCTTAAATCAACCAACGAAGAAACACATTGGTACTTTCCCATGATGAGTGAGTGCTTCAGGATCTCTTGCACTTACATGTGCAGCAGAGTACTGCAATGAAAGCATGCTGGGCCCATTACCCAGAGGTAGGCAGATTGAAACTATCCTCTGCTATATGCATTTTTTTTGTTAAAGTAATCCAAAACTGGGATTGATATGTTAGCTATTTTATGTTTACTTAAAGTACAATAACTTTTACCATTTTAATTTGTTTTAATAGTATATTGACAGTATTGTTTTCTTTCAAAAATCCACTTAATTTTCTTTACCCTATTATTAAAATGGTAATTGACAAAAACAAACTACATTGTCACCAGAAGAGCAATACAAAATGTACAAGTGATATATTAAAATCATCTTTCCAGCTTGAATTTCAATGATGCATTGGGGCAACGATTTTGTGAGAAACAACTTCACCCTTAAATAAAGATTTTCTTAATTCCTTACCTGTGTGCTAATTAGATATCACCTTGTTTTCACATTAAACAGACTTCCACATGAGAAAGCAGCAAGGATGCATTGGCGTTAATGTTTCCTGGTGTCAACCTGTATTATTTCAGTAGACATTGAAATGAGGATGCATCTTGCTGCCTTTCCAATGAAGCAAGTTTAATTTAGTAATAGGTGAAAAACCATCCTTACAAAGGTGTTCATCAGAGACTTGGCTTTGTGGACACTTTTCAGAGAACAAATTTGTTAGCATAAAAATAAAGCCAGAAAATGAAGAGCTGTTTAATCACTCAATTGGATTTTTTTGCCAGCATATTTCTTTTTCTCTGCAACCCACTGCTAAATTGTGCTTCCTAGCTGTTTTTATAAAATCACTGAATCAAATCTAACTCTGATTACATCAGAGAAGGCAAGGTACCCTACACAATAAGAGGGGATTTGAAATTTTGACTTGTCTACTTAAAGATCACCAAAATCTGATAACAAGGTCAATTACGTCCCTGGGTGGGATTGAACCACCAACCTTTTGGTTTATAGCCGTACAGACTAACTGATTGCGCCACAGAGACACTTTGCAAAAGTACATACTGACAAAGGCTAATAAGCATTCATCTAAAACGTTTCCTAGAAAAACTTTAAAAAGTCAATAATCTGGAGAGTTTTTGTAAAATGTTTCTTCCATCCACCAACGAAGAAACACATTGGTACTTTCCCATGATGAGTGAGTGCTTCAGGATCTCTTGCACTTACATGTGCAATAGAGTACTGCAATGGAAGCATGCTGGGCCCATAACCCAGAGGTAGGCAGATTAAAACTATCCTCTGCTATATGCATTTTTTTTGTTAATTAAAGTAATCCAAAACTGGGATTGATATTTTTGCTCTTTTATTTTTCATTAAAGTACAATAACTTTTACCATTTTAATTTGTTTTAATAGTATATAGACAGTATTGTTTTCTTTCAAAAATCCACTTAATTTTCTTTACCCTATTATTAAAATGGTAATTGACAAAAACAAACTACATTGTCACCAGAAGAGCAATACAAAATGTACAAGTGATATATTAAAATCATCTTTCCAGCTTGAATTTCAATGATGCATTGGGGCAACGATTTTGTGAGAAACATTTTCACCCTTAAATAAAGATTTTCTTAATTCCTTACCTGTGTGCTAATTAGATATCACCTTGTTTTCACATTAAACAGACTTCCACATGAGAAAGCAGCAAGGATGCAGTGGCGTTAATGTTTCCTGGTGTCAACCTGTATTATTTCAGTAGACATTGAAATGAGGATGCATCTTGCTGCCTTTCCAATGAAGCAAGTTTAATTTAGTAATAGGTTAAAAACCATCCTTACAAAGGTGTTAATCAGAGACTTGGCTTTGTGGACACTTTTCAGAGAACAAATTTGTTAGCATAAAAATAAAGCCAGAAAATGAAGAGCTGTTTAATCACTCAATTGGATTTTTTTTGCCAGCATATTTCTTTTTCTCTGCAACCCACTGCTAAATTGTGCTTCCTAGCTGTTTTTATAAAATCAATGAATCAAATCTAACTCTGATTACATCAGAGAAGGCCAGGTACCCTACACCAGAACAGGGGGATTTGAAATTTTGACTTGTCTACTTAAAGATCACCAAAATCTGATAACAAGGTCAATTACGTCCCTGGGTGGGATTGAACCACCAACCTTTTGGTTAATAGCCGTGCACACTAACTGATTGCGCCACAAAGACACTTTGCAAAAGTGCATGCTGACAAAGGCTAATAAGCATTCATCTAAAACGTTTCCTAGAAAAACTTTAAAAAGTCAATAATCTGGAGAGTTTTTGTAAGATGTTTCTTCCATCAACCAACGAAGAAACACATTGGTACTTTCCCATGATGAGTGAGTGCTTCAGGATCTCTTGCACTTACATGTGCAGCAGAGTACAGCAATGGAAGCATGCTGGGCCCATAACCCAGCGGTAGGCAGATTGAAACTATCCTCTGCTATATGCATTTTTTTTTGTTAATTAAATTAATCCAAAACTGGGATTGATATTTTGGCTCTTTTATTTTTACTTAAAGTACAATAACTTTTACCATTTTAATTTGTTTTAATAGTATATTGACAGTATTGTTTTCTTTCAAAAATCCACTTAATTTTCTTTACCCTATTATTAAAATGGTAATTGACAAAAACAAACTACATTGTCACCAGAAGAGCAATACAAAATGTACAAGTGATATATTAAAATCATCTTTCCAGCTTGAATTTCAATGATGCATTGGGGCAACGATTTTGTGAGAAACATCTTCACCCTTAAATAAAGATTTTCTTAATTCCTTACCTGTGTGCTAATTAGATATCACCTTGTTTTCACATTAAACAGACTTCCACATGAGAAAGCAGCAAGGATACAGTGGCGTTAATGTTTCCTGGTGTCAACCTGTATTATTTCAGTAGACATTGAAATGAGGATGCATCTTGCTGCCTTTCCAATGAAGCAAGTTTAATTTAGTAATAGGTGAAAAACCATCCCTACAAAGGTGTTAATCAGAGACTTGGCTTTGTGGACACTTTTCAAAGAACAAATTTGTTAGCATAAAAATAAAGCCAGAAAATGAAGAGCTGTTTAATCACTCAATTGGATTTTTTTTGCCAGCATATTTCTTTTTCTCTGCAACCCACTGCTAAATTGTGCTTCCTAGCTGTTTTTATAAAATCACTGAATCAAATCTAACTCTGATTACATCAGAGAAGGCCAGGTACCCTACACCATAACAGGGGGTTTGAAATTTTGACTTGTCTACTTAAAGATCACCAAAATCTGATAACAAGGTCAATTACATCCCTGGTTGGGATTGAAACACCAACCTTTTGGTTAGTAGCCGGACACACTAACCGATTGCGCCACAGAGACACTTTGCAAAAACTACATACTGACAAAGTCTAATAAGTATACATCTAGAACGTTTCCTAGAAAAACTTTAAAAAATCAATAATCTGGAGAGTTTTTGTAAGATGTTTCTTCCATCAACCAATGAAGAAACACATTGGTACTTTCCCATGATGAGTGAGTGCTTCAGGATCTCTTGCACTTACATGTGCAGCAGAGTACTGCAATGGAAGCATGCTGGGCCCATAACCCAGAGGTAGGCAGATTGAAACTATCCTTTGCTATATGCATTTTTTTTGTTAATTTAAGTAATCAAAACTGGGATTGATATTTTTGCTCTTTTATTTTTACTTAAAGTACAATAACTTTTACCATTTTAATTTGTTTTAATAGTATATTGACAGTATAGTTTTCTTTAAAAAATCCACTTAATTTTCTTTACCCTATTATTAAAAGGGTAATTGACAAAAACAAACTACATTGTCACCAGAAGAGCAATACAAAATGTACAAGTGATATATTAAAATCATCTTTCCAGCTTGAATTTCAATGATGCATTGGGGCAACGATTTTGTGAGAAACATCTTCACCCTTAAATAAAGATTTTCTTAATTCCTTACCTGTGTGCTAATTAGATATCACCTTGTTTTCACATTAAACAGACTTCTACATGAGAAAGCAGCAAGGATGCAGTGGCGTTAATGTTTCCTGGTGTCAACCTGTATTATTTCAGTAGACATTGAAATGAGGATGCATCTTGCTGCCTTTCCAATGAAGCAAGTTTAATTTAGTAATAGGTGAAAAACCATCCCTACAAAGGTGTTAATCAGAGACTTGGCTTTGTGGACACTTTTCAGAGAACAAATTTGTTAGCATAAAAATAAAGCCAGGAAATGAAGAGCTGTTTAATCACTCAATTGGATTTTTTTTGCCAGCATATTTCTTTTTCTCTGCAACCCACTGCTAAATTGTGCTTCCTAGCTGTTTTTATAAAATCAATGAATCAAATCTAACTCTGATTACATCAGAGAAGGCCAGGTACCCTACACCATAACAGGGGGTTTGACATTTTGACTTGTCTACTTAAAGATCACCAAAATCTGATAACAAGGTCAATTACGTCCCTGGGTGGGATTTAACCACCAACCTTTTGGTTACTAGCTGGACACACTAACCGATTGCGCCACAGAGACACTTTGCAAAAAGTACATTCTGAAAAGGCTAATAAGCATACATCTAGAACGTTTCCTAGAAAAACTTTAAAAAGTCAATAATCTGGAGAGTTTTTGTAAGATGTTTCTTCCATCAACCAACGAAGAAACACATTGGTACTTTCCCATGATGACTGAGTGCTTCAGGATCTCTTGCACTTACATGTGCAGCAGAGTACTGCAATGGAAGCATGCTGGGCCCATAACCCAGAGGTAGGCAGATTGAAACTATCCTTTGCTATATGCATTTTTTTTTGTTCATTTAAGTAATCAAAACTGGGATTGATATTTTTGCTCTTTTATTTTTACTTAAAGTACAATAACTTTTACCATTTTAATTTGTTTTAATAGTATATTGACAGTATAGTTTTCTATAAAAAATCCACTTAATTTTCTTTACCCTATTATTAAAAGGGTAATTTACAAAAACAAACTACATTGTCACCAGAAGAGCAATACAAAATGTACAAGTGATATATTAAAATCATCTTTCCAGCTTGAATTTCAATGATGCATTGGGGCAACGATTTTGTGAGAAACATCTTCACCCTTAAATAAAGATTTTCTTAATTCCTTACCTGTGTGCTAATTAGATATCGCCTTGTTTTCACATTAAACAGACTTCCACATGAGAAAGCAGCAAGGATGCAGTGGCGTTAATGTTTCCTGGTGTCAACCCGTATTATTTCAGTAGACATTGAAATGAGGATGCATCTTGCTGCCTTTCCAATGAAGCAAATTTAATTTAGTAATAGGTGAAAAACCATCCCTACAAAGGTGTTAATAAGAGACATGGCTTTGTGGACACTTTTCAGAGAACAAATTTGTTAGCATAAAAATAAAGCCAGAAAATGAAGAGCTGTTTAATCACTCAATTGGATTTTTTTGCCAGCATATTTCTTTTTCTCTGCAACCCACTGCTAAATTGTGCTTCCTAGCTGTTTTTATAAAATCACTGAATCAAATCTAACTCTGATTACATCAGAGAAGGCCAGGTACCCTACACCATAACAGGGGGTTTGAAATTTTGACTTGTCTACTTAAAGATCACCAAAATCTGATAACAAGGTCAATTACGTCCCTGGGTGGGATTGAACCACCAACCTTTTGGTTAATAGCCGGACACACTAACCGATTGCGCCACAGAGACACTTTGCAAAAAGTACATACTGACAAAGGCTAATAAGCATACATCTAGAACGTTTCCTAGAAAAACTTTAAAAAATCAATAATCTGGAGAGTTTTTGTAAGATGTTTCTTCCATCAACCAACGAAGAAACACATTGGTACTTTCCCATGATGAGTGAGTGCTTCAGGATCTCTTGCACTTACATGTGCAGCAGAGTACTGCAATGGAAGCATGCTGGGCCCATAACCCAGAGGTAGGCAGATTGAAACTATCCTTTGCTATATGCATTTTTTTTTGTTAATTTAAGTAATCAAAACTGGGATTGATATTTTTGCTCTTTTATTTTTACTTAAAGTACAATAACTTTTACCATTTTAATTTGTTTTAATAGTATATTGACAGTATAGTTTTCTTTAAAAAATCCACTTAATTTTCTTTACCCTATTATTAAAAGGGTAATTGACAAAAACAAACTACATTGTCACCAGAAGAGCAATACAAAATGTACAAGTGATATATTAAAATCATCTTTCCAGCTTGAATTTCAATGATGCATTGGGGCAACGATTTTGTGAGAAACATCTTCACCCTTAAATATTTTCTTAATTCCTTACCTGTGTGCTAATTAGATGTCACCTTGTTTTCACATTAAACAGACTTCTACATGAGAAAGCAGCAAGGATGCAGTGGCGTTAATGTTTCCTGGTGTCAACCTGTATTATTTCAGTAGACATTGAAATGAGGATGCATCTTGCTGCCTTTCCAATGAAGCAAGTTTAATTTCGTTATAGGTGAAAAACCATCCCTACAAAGGTGTTAATCAGAGACTTGGCTTTGTGGACACTTTTTAGAGAACAAATTTGTTAGCATAAAAATAAAGGCAGAAAATGAAGAGCTGTTTAATCACTCAATTGGATTTTTCTACCAGCATATTTTTTTCTCTGCAACCCATTGCTAAATTGTGCTTCCTAGCTGTTTTTTATAAAATCACTGAATCAAATCTAACTCTGATTACATCAGAGAAGGCCAGGTACCCTACACCATAAGAGGGGGTTTGAAATTTTGACTTGTCTACTTAAATATCACCAAAACCTGATCACAAGGTCAATTATGTCCCTGGGTGGGATTGAACCACCAACCTTTTGGTTAGTAGCCAGACACACTAACCGATTGCGCCACAGAGACACTTTGCAAAAAGTACATACTGACAAAGGCTAATAAGCATTCATCTAGAACGTTTCCTAGAAAAACTTTAAAAAGTCAATAATCTGGAGAGTTTTTGTAAGAATTTTCTTAAATCAACCAACGAAGAAACACATTGGTACTTTCCCATGATGAGTGAGTGCTTCAGGATCTCTTGCACTTACATGTGCAGCAGAGTACTGCAATGAAAGCATGCTGGGCCCATTACCCAGAGGTAGGCAGATTGAAACTATCCTTTGCTATATGCATTTTTTTTGTTAAAGTAATCCAAAACTGGGATTGATATGTTAGCTATTTTATGTTTACTTAAAGTACAATAACTTTTACCATTTTAATTTGTTTTAATAGTATATTGACAGTATTGTTTTCTTTCAAAAATCCACTTAATTTTCTTTACCCTATTATTAAAATGGTAATTGACAAAAACAAACTACATTGTCACCAGAAGAGCAATACAAAATGTACAAGTGATATATTAAAATCATCTTTCCAGCTTGAATTTCAATGATGCATTGGGGCAACGATTTTGTGAGAAACATCTTCACCCTTAAATAAAGATTTTCTTAATTCCTTACCTGTGTGCTAATTAGATATCACCTTGTTTTCACATTAAACAGACTTCCACATGAGAAAGCAGCAAGGATGCATTGGCGTTAATGTTTCCTGGTGTCAACCTGTATTATTTCAGTAGACATTGAAATGAGGATGCATCTTGCTGCCTTTCCAATGAAGCAAGTTTAATTTAGTAATAGGTGAAAAACCATCCTTACAAAGGTGTTCATCAGAGACTTGGCTTTGTGGACACTTTTCAGAGAACAAATTTGTTAGCATAAAAATAAAGCCAGAAAATGAAGAGCTGTTTAATCACTCAATTGGATTTTTTTGCCAGCATATTTCTTTTTCTCTGCAACCCACTGCTAAATTGTGCTTCCTAGCTGTTTTTATAAAATCACTGAATCAAATCTAACTCTGATTACATCAGAGAAGGCAGGGTACCCTACACCATAAGAGGGGATTTGAAATTTTGACTTGTCTACTTAAAGATCACCAAAATCTGATAACAAGGTCAATTACGTCCCTGGGTGGGATTGAACCACCAACCTTTTGGTTTATAGCCGTACAGACTAACTGATTGCGCCACAGAGACACTTTGCAAAAGTATATACTGACAAAGGCTAATAAGCATTCATCTAAAACGTTTCCTAGAAAAACTTTAAAAAGTCAATAATCTGGAGAGTTTTTGTAAAATGTTTCTTCCATCCACCAACGAAGAAACACATTGGTACTTTCCCATGATGAGTGAGTGCTTCAGGATCTCTTGCACTTACATGTGCAATAGAGTACTGCAATGGAAGCATGCTGGGCCCATAACCCAGAGGTAGGCAGATTAAAACTATCCTCTGTGTCACAACTGAGGGCCTGAGCTGACGGGAGGCAGCCTCAGTTGTAGGGGCTGAGATGTACCGGAACCTGGGAGGTTGTATCAGACCCCTGGACATGTAAGTAACATGAATAATAACTGCCCGAAGGCGTGACCACGACAACTTGGATAAAAGTCAATGATGTTTATTATGACAACTCCGCAACACAGCAGCAGTAAAAGAAAACGTAAAAGTCAGCAAAGAATAAATACAGTTCCTGGGTACTACAGGATGGCAGGAGCCACAGGGCACTGGTAGTGTGAGATAGTTCTTATGATCTTCTAGATGGAAAGTCCTTACCAGGCCCGACTGTAGCAATGGAGATAACCCAGGATTGTGCCAGCTGGTGTTCCAGGAAAAGCTGGGTTGCTGAAGATAAAACAGCTGCTGTGGATACTGGCTGGAACCAGACTGTTGTTAGCACGGAGTGGATACTGGCTGGAACCAGTTAAATAATAAATGAACTTGGGAGCGATGAAATATGAACTGAAATGTAGAACTTGAGAGCGGAGAAATAATAATACCGGTGGAGAGTGGTAAAGTGTAGAAAAAACACCGGCCCTTTAAGGGAAGCTGTATTCTGCTGGAAGCTGAGCTGGAAGCAGGTAATGTTGTAGCTGGAAACAGATGAATCCACAATGGATTGGAGAGTCAGGCTACACCGCAGGTGGAATGCTGGTGCGGGTCTCTATGGTGGAAGTCTTGAGACAGGAGCTGGAACCTGGAAGACAATCACAGGAGAGAGACAAACAGGAACTAGGTTTGACAACCAAAGCACTGACGCCTTCCTTGCTCAGGCACAGTGTATTTATACCTGCAGCAAGGAAGGGATTGGCTAGGCAATTATGCAGATTATCAATACTGAGAACAGATTGGTGGAAATGATCAGCTGACAGAATCCAAGATGGCTGCGCCCATGCAGACACTTGGAGGGAAGTTTGGTTTGTAATCCATGTGGTAATGAAAACAGTAATGGCGGCGCCGGCCACCGGAGACAGGAGGCGCCAGGCTGACAGATGCACATCCAACCACGCGGACACAGCGGAGGCCGTGGCTGACGTAATCGCCACTCAGACACTCTGCATGCAGAAGTTCAGGGACGGCGGCGGAGGCCGCGGGAGACGCCATGCCAGGTGTAATATGGCGTTTACTGTGACAGCGTCCCAGAGTGACAGGAGAGGATACAGGAATGTACACATCAGGATAACAGATGGGATCCGGTCCTGGAGCGCTGAGCCAGCCTTAGGAGGCATCTGATGGGTAAGAAATGGCGTCCAGATACCCGGATCGTGACAGCACCCCCCCCTTTAGGAGTGGCCCCAGGACACTTCTTTGGCTTTTGAGGAAACTTGGAATGGAATCTCCGGACCAAGGCAGGAGCATGGACATCAGAAGCATTGGTCCATGAACGTTCCTCAGGACCATAACCCTTCCAGTCAATAAGATATTGTAGTTGACCGTAACGGTGACGTGAGTCCAGGATCTTGGCCACTTCATACTCAACGCCTCGTTGAGTTTGGACTTTCGGAGTTGGAGGAAGTGAGGAATGAAACCGATTCAAGATCAGCGGTTTCAACAGGGAAACATGGAATGTCCTGGGTATTTTTAAGAAGGGAGGCAACTGGAGTCTGTAAGCAACAGGATTGATGACTTGTTCAATCTTGAAAGGACCGATATAGCGAGGTGCAAACTTCATACTGGGAACTCTTAACCTCAAATTCTTCGTGGATAACCATACCCGATCACCCACCTTGAGAGCAGGAACTGCTCGACGCTTCTTATCCGCAAACTTCTTGTACCTGAACGATGCCTTGAGCAGAGCTGATCGTACGCTCTTCCAGATATTGGCAAACTGATGCAAGGTGATATCCACTGCGGGAACAGAAGTTGCTGGAAGCGGTTGGAACTCAGGGACTTTAGGGTGGAATCCAAAGTTAGTGAAGAATGGTGTTGAAGCAGATGAAGAATGATACTGGTTGTTATGACAGAACTCGGCCCAGGGAAGTAATTGAACCCAGTCATCTTGAGAGGAGGACACATAGATGCGGAGGAAGGCCTCCAAGTCCTGATTCACCCTCTCGGTTTGACCATTGGTCTGAGGATGGTAAGCCGTGGAAAACTTTAGCTTGACTTGGAGGACTTGACATAAACTTCGCCAGAATTTGGCTGTGAATTGAACTCCTCGATCTGAGATAATTTCTTCAGGAAGACCGTGGAGTCGGAAGATCTCTTGTATGAATACTTGAGCCAACTTGGAAGCTGACGGAAGACCGGTGAGAGGAATGAAGTGTGCCATCTTGGTGAACCGGTCAACTACCACCCAGATGGTATTGAACTTGTTGCACATGGGTAAGTCTGTAATGAAATCCATCGACAAATGGGTCCATGGTCGACGGGGAACGGATAGTGGAACCAGTTGCCCCGCAGGCGACTGGCGGGATACTTTATGTTGGGCACACTTTGGGCAAGATGCAATAAACTCCAAGACGTCCTTTTTCAGAGTTGGCCACCAATAGGACCTAGAGATAAACTCCAGGGTTTTTTGGATACCTGTATGTCCGGCAAAACGGGAAGCATGGGCCCAATGCATGAGCTTCTTCCTTAGCATCGGCATCACAAAACTTTTCCCTGATGGGGGCGTAGAGTCCATCCCTACCGTGGAGAATGCCAACGGATTTATAATAGGATGCTTGTCTGAAGACTCTGACTCATTTTCTTGCTCCCATGAGCGGGAAAGGGCATCGGCCTTGCGATTCTGAGAGCCCGGACAGAACTGGAGTTTAAAGTCGAACCTGGAAAAGAAAAGTGCCCATCTGGCCTGACGAGGGTTGAGACATTGTGCGCCCTTCAGGTATAAAAGGTTCTTGTGGTCTGTAAGTATGGTGATTGAATGAGAAGCTCCCTCCAACAGATACCTCCACTCTTCTAGAGCGAGCTTGATGGCTAGCAACTCCTGGTCGCCAATGGCATAGTTGCGCTCAGCTGGGGAGAACTTCCGGGAGAAGAAACTGCAAGGGTGTAAGTGGCCATCTTTAGCCCTCTGAGATAACACCGCTCCTACTCCAACGGAGGAGGCATCCACCTCTAAGATGAAAGGAGAGTCGATGTCAGGCTGTTTCAGAACAGGCGCAGAGATGAACCTTTGTTTTAAAAGATGAAATGCTTGCATGGCTTCTTCAGACCACTTGGACGGGTTAGCACCCTTCTTAGTGAAAGCAGTAATAGGCGCCACAATGGTGGAAAAGTCTCGTATAAACTTTCGGTAATAGTTGGCGAACCCTAAGAACCTCTGGACCCCTTTGAGGGTTAAGGGTACCGGACAATTTTGGATTGCTTGTAGTTTCTCAGGATCCATCTCTAGTCCGGAACCGGACACAATGTACCCTAGAAACGGAATGGACTTGACTTCAAAGACGCATTTTTCTAATTTGCAATAGAGATGATTGACACGGAGACGGGACAGAACCTCTTTAACCCAAAAACGATGTTCCTCTAAATCGTTGGCAAAAATGAGGATATCGTCTAGATAGACCACGACATGACGGTATAGAATGTCTCTGAAGATCTCATTGACAAAATGCTGGAAGACAGCTGGAGCATTGCTCAATCCGAAGGGCATGACGAGGTACTCATAATGTCCGTCACGGGTGTCAAAGGCGGTCTTCCACTCGTCACCCTCACGGATCCGGATGAGATTGTATGCACCTCGCAAGTCCAGCTTTGTAAAGATGGTAGCTCCGCTAACTCTGTCAAAGAGCTCAGTAATCAGGGGTAAAGGATAACGGTTCTTGATGGTAATGTCGTTCAAACCTCTGTAGTCGATGCACGGCCGCAGACCACCATCTTTCTTTTTTACAAAAAAAGAAGCCTGCGCCGGCTGGAGAAGAAGAAGGTCGAATGAACCCCTTTTCTAGGTTCTCATTAATATATTCCTCCATAGAATGCGTCTCAGGCAGAGACAACGGATAAGTTCGGCCTCGAGGTGGAACCTTCCCTGGAACGAGATCAATCGGACAGTCCCATTCTCTATGAGGAGGAAGGATATCAGCAGAAGCTTTACTGAACACATCCGTGAAATCTTGATATGGAGGAGGTGGAACATCAGACGACCTGGGGGAGGAAGAACAGACAGGCAATACTTTAAACAAACATGTCTCAGCACAGGAGGAACCCCATGCCAGGATTTGCGTAGTCGTCCAATCAATTGTAGGATTGTGAAGACGGAGCCATGGAAGGCCCAGGACCACAGGATGTGTGGCTCTTGGAATCACTAAAAAAGAAATAAGTTCGGAATGAAGAACTCCCACTCTCAGACGAACTGGTAGAGTCCTTAAAGAAATAACTGCCTCAAAGATCTTGCTGCCATCCACGGCAGTTAAGGAGATGGACGCAGGAAGTCTCTCGGTGGGTAGGGACCACCGTTTAACATAGGCTTCGGTAATAAAGTTCCCAGCTGCTCCGGAATCAAGGAGGGCAATGACGTTCCGATAACGTTGAGCAACTTGAAGCGAGACTGGGAGATTACAATCTTGAGGAGATGGAGAGGAGATCATTACTCCTAGCCGGCCCTCTCCTTGGCGAGCTAGGATTTGGAGTTTCCCGGACGTTTGGGACAGGCATTAATGGTGTGAGACGGAGCTGCACAATAGAGACAGAGAAACTCGGAGAGACGTCTTCGGCGCTCAGCAGGAGTTAAACGGGAACGGCCAAGTTGCATGGGCTCATCTTTAGATGGTGACAGTTGACGAGGAGGAGGAGCAGAAGATTTTGGAGCAGATGATCTTCCACGCTCAGTTGCTCTCTCTCTGAAACGTAAATCAACTTTCGTGCAGAGTGAGATTAGCTCATCTAACTTAGAAGGTTAGTCTCTGGTAGCTAACTCATCTTTAATACGCTCAGATAAGCCATGCCAGAATGCAGCATACAGGGCCTCGTCGTTCCATGCCAGTTCGGATGCCAGGATCTGGAACTGTATCAGATATTGTCCTACAGTACGTGACCCCTGGCGTAAACGGAGAATCTCGGATGAAGCTGAGGTTACCCGGCCTGGCTCGTCGAAGATGCGCCTGAATGTTGACACGAAGGCAGTGTAGGAAGATAGCAGGGTGTCGGACCTCTCCCATAACGGTGATGCCCAATCAAGGGCTGAGCCACTGAGAAGAGAAATAATGTAGGCAATTTTTGTACGGTCACTGGGAAAATTGCCAGGTTGTAGCTCAAACTGAATCTCACACTGGTTGAGAAATCCCCTGCAGAATCTTGGAGATCCGTCAAATTTTGCTGGCGTTGGAAGATGAAGACGTGGAGCAGAAATGGGTAAGGTGGGTGGGGTTATAGCTGGAGTCACTGTGGTTGACGCACCAGACGCGCCTGATCCACGGAGAGTTGTCTGAATCCCATCCAGCCGAGTAGAGAGATCCTGGAGACAGCGGATGATGTGGCCCTGTGCAGCCTCCTGATGTTCTAGTCGGGCTGCCAGTTCTTGCATCGGCCTGGCCGCTTGATCCTGGTCTCTGGCTGGATTCATTAGGTCAGTGCTTACTGTCACAACTGAGGGCCTGAGCTGACGGGAGGCAGCCTCAGTTGTAGGGGCTGAGATGTACCGGAACCTGGGAGGTTGTATCAGACCCCTGGACATGTAAGTAACATGAATAATAACTGCCCGAAGGCGTGACCACGACAACTTGGATAAAAGTCAATGATGTTTATTATGACAACTCCGCAACACAGCAGCAGTAAAAGAAAACGTAAAAGTCAGCAAAGAATAAATACAGTTCCTGGGTACTACAGGATGGCAGGAGCCACAGGGCACTGGTAGTGTGAGATAGTTCTTATGATCTTCTAGATGGAAAGTCCTTACCAGGCCCGACTGTAGCAATGGAGATAACCCAGGATTGTGCCAGCTGGTGTTCCAGGAAAAGCTGGGTTGCTGAAGATAAAACAGCTGCTGTGGATACTGGCTGGAACCAGACTGTTGTTAGCACGGAGTGGATACTGGCTGGAACCAGTTAAATAATAAATGAACTTGGGAGCGATGAAATATGAAATGAAATGTAGAACTTGAGAGCGGAGAAATAATAATACCGGTGGAGAGTGGTAAAGTGTAGAAAGGACACCGGCCCTTTAAGGGAAGCTGTACTCTGCTGGAAGCTGAGCTGGAAGCAGGTAATGTTGTAGCTGGAAACAGATGAATCCACAATGGATTGGAGAGTCAGGCTACACCGCAGGTGGAATGCTGGTGCGGGTCTCTATGGTGGAAGTCTTGAGACAGGAGCTGGAACCTGGAAGACAATCACAGGAGAGAGACAAACAGGAACTAGGTTTGACAACCAAAGCACTGACGCCTTCCTTGCTCAGGCACAGTGTATTTATACCTGCAGCAAGGAAGGGATTGGCTAGGCAATTATGCAGATTATCAATACTGAGAACAGATTGGTGGAAATGATCAACTGACAGAATCCAAGATGGCTGCGCCCATGCAGACACTTGGAGGGAAGTTTGGTTTGTAATCCATGTGGTAATGAAAACAGTAATGGCGGCGCCGGCCACCGGAGACAGGAGGCGCCAGGCTGACAGATGCACATCCAACCACGCGGACACAGCGGAGGCCGCGGCTGACGTAATCGCCACTCAGACACACTGCATGCAGAAGTTCAGGGACGGCGGCGGAGGCCGCGGGAGACGCCATGCCAGGTGTAATATGGCGTTTACTGTGACAGCGTCCCAGAGTGACAGGAGAGGATACAGGAATGTACACATCAGGATAACAGATGGGATCCGGTCCTGGAGCGCTGAGCCAGCCTTAGGAGGCATCTGATGGGTAAGAAATGGCGTCCAGATACCCGGATCGTGACACTCTGCTATATGCATTTTTTTTGTTAATTAAAGTAATCCAAAACTGGGATTGATATTTTTGCTCTTTTATTTTTCATTAAAGTACAATAACTTTTACCATTTTAATTTGTTTTAATAGTATATTGAAAGTATTGTTTTCTTTTAAAAATCCACTTAATTTTCTTTACCCTATTATTAAAATGGTAATTGACAAAAACAAACTACATTGTCACCAGAAGAGCAATACAAAATGTACAAGTTATATATTAAAATCATCTTTCCAGCTTGAATTTCAATGATGCATTGGGGCAACGATTTTGTGAGAAACATCTTCACCCTTAAATAAAGATTTTCTTAATTCCTTACCTGTGTGCTAATTAGATATCACCTTGTTTTCACATTAAACAGACTTCCACATGAGAAAGCAGCAAGGATGCAGTGGCGTTAGTGTTTCCTGGTGTCAACCTGTATTATTTCAGTAGACATTGAAATGAGGATGCATCTTGCTGCCTTTCCAATGAAGCAAGTTTAATTTAGTAATAGGTGAAAAACCATCCTTACAAAGGTGTTAATCAGAGATTTGGCTTTGTGGACACTTTTCAGAGAACAAATTTGTTAGCATAAAAATAAAGCCAGAAAATGAAGAGCTGTTTAATCACTCAATTGGATTTTTTTGCCAGCATATTTCTTTTTCTCTGCAACCCACTGCTAAATTGTGCTTCCTAGTTGTTTTTATAAAATCACTGAATCAAATCTAACTCTGATTACATCAGAGAAGGCCAGGTACCCTACACCATAAGAGGGGGTTTGAAATTTTGACTTGTCTACTTAAAGATCACCAAAATCTGATAACAAGGTCAATTACGTCCCTGGGTGGGATTGAACCACCAACCTTTTGGTTAATAGCCATACACACTAACTGATTGCGCCACAGAGACACTTTGCAAAAGTCCATACTGACAAAGGCTAATAAGCATTCATCTAAAACGTTTCCTAGAAAAACTTTAAAAAGTCAATAATCTGGAGAGTTTTTGTAAGATGTTTCTTCCATCAACCAACGAAGAAACACATTGGTACTTTCCCATGATGAGTGAGTGCTTCAGGATCTATTGCACTTACATGTGCAGCAGAGTACAGCAATGGAAGCATGCTGGGCACATAACCCAGAGGTAGGCAGATTGAAACTATCCTCTGCTATATGCATTTTTTTTGTTAATTAAAGTAATCCAAAACTGGGATTGATATGTTGGCTCTTTTATTTTTACTTACAGTACAATAACTTTTACCATTTTAATTTGTTTTAATAGTATATAGACAGTATTGTTTTCTTTCAAAAATCCCCTTAATTTTCTTTACCCTATTATTAAAATGGTAATTGACAAAAACAAACTACATTGTCACCAGAAGAGCAATACAAAATGTACAAGTGATATATTAAAATCATCTTTCCAGCTTGAATTTCAATGATGCATTGGGGCAACGATTTTGTGAGAAACATTTTCACCCTTAAATAAAGATTTTCTTAATTCCTTACCTGTGTGCTAATTAGATATCACCTTGTTTTCACATTAAACAGACTTCCACATGAGAAAGCAGCAAGGATGCAGTGGCGTTAATGTTTCCTGGTGTCAACCTGTATTATTTCAGTAGACATTGAAATGAGGATGCATCTTGCTGCCTTTCCAATGAAGCAAGTTTAATTTAGTAATAGGTTAAAAACCATCCTTACAACGGTGTTAATCAGAGACTTGGCTTTGTGGACACTTTTCAGAGAACAAATTTGTTAGCATAAAAATAAAGCCAGAAAATGAAGAGCTGTTTAATCACTCAATTGGATTTTTTTTGCCAGCATATTTCTTTTTCTCTGCAACCCACTGCTAAATTGTGCTTCCTAGCTGTTTTTATAAAATCAATGAATCAAATCTAACTCTGATTACATCAGAGAAGGCCAGGTACCCTACACCAGAACAGGGGGATTTGAAATTTTGACTTGTCTACTTAAAGATCACCAAAATCTGATAACAAGGTCAATTACGTCCCTGGGTGGGATTGAACCACCAACCTTTTGGTTTATAGCCGTACAGACTAACTGATTGCGCAACAGAGACACTTTGCAAAAGTACATACTGACAAAGGCTAATAAGCATTCTTTTAAAACGTTTCCTAGAAAAACTTTAAAAAGTCAATAATCTGGAGAGTTTTTGTAAGATGTTTCTTCCATCAACCAACGAAGAAACACATTGGTACTTTCCCATGATGAGTGAGTGCTTCAGGATCTCTTGCACTTACATGTGCAGCAGAGTACAGCAATGGAAGCATGCTGGGCCCATAACCCAGCGGTAGGCAGATTGAAACTATCCTCTGCTATATGCATTTTTTTTTGTTAATTAAAGTAATCCAAAACTGGGATTGATATTTTGGCTCTTTTATTTTTACTTAAAGTACAATAACTTTTACCATTTTAATTTGTTTTAATAGTATATTGACAGTATTGTTTTCTTTCAAAAATCCACTTAATTTTCTTTACCCTATTATTAAAATGGTAATTGACAAAAACAAACTACATTGTCACCAGAAGAGCAATACAAAATGTACAAGTGATATATTAAAATCATCTTTCCAGCTTGAATTTCAATGATGCATTGGGGCAACGATTTTGTGAGAAACATCTTCACCCTTAAATAAAGATTTTCTTAATTCCTTACCTGTGTGCTAATTAGATATCACCTTGTTTTCACATTAAACAGACTTCCACATGAGAAAGCAGCAAGGATACAGTGGCGTTAATGTTTCCTGGTGTCAACCTGTATTATTTCAGTAGACATTGAAATGAGGATGCATCTTGCTGCCTTTCCAATGAAGCAAGTTTAATTTAGTAATAGGTGAAAAACCATCCCTACAAAGGTGTTAATCAGAGACATGGCTTTGTGGACACTTTTCAGAGAACAAATTTGTTAGCATAAAAATAAAGCCAGAAAATGAAGAGCTGTTTAATCACTCAATTGGATTTTTTTGCCAGCATATTTCTTTTTCTCTGCAACCCACTGCTAAATTGTGCTTCCTAGCTGTTTTTATAAAATCACTGAATCAAATCTAACTCTGATTACATCAGAGAAGGCCAGGTACCCTACACCATAACAGGGGGTTTGAAATTTTGACTTGTCTACTTAAAGATCACCAAAATCTGATAACAAGGTCAATTACGTCCCTGGGTGGGATTGAACCACCATCCTTTTGGTTAGTAGCCAGACACACTAACCGATTGTGCCACAGAGACACTTTGCAAAAAGTACATACTGACAAAGGCTAATAAGCATACATCTAGAATGTTTCCTAGAAAAACTTTAAAAAGTCAATAATCTGGAGAGTTTTTGTAAGATGTTTCTTCCATCAACCAACGAAGAAACACATTGGTACTTTCCCATGATGAGTGAGTGCTTCAGGATCTCTTGCACTTACATGTGCAGCAGAGTACTGCAATGGAAGCATGCTGGGCCCATAACCCAGAGGTAGGCAGATTGAAACTATCCTTTGCTATATGCATTTTTTTTGTTCATTTAAGTAATCAAAACTGGGATTGATATTTTTGCTCTTTTATTTTTACTTAAAGTACAATAACTTTTACCATTTTAATTTGTTTTAATAGTATATTGACAGTATAGTTTTCTTTAAAAAATCCACTTAATTTTCTTTACCCTATTATTAAAAGGGTAATTGACAAAAACAAACTACATTGTCACCAGAAGAGCAATACAAAATGTACAAGTGATATATTAAAATCATCTTTCCAGCTTGAATTTCAATGATGCATTGGGGCAACGATTTTGTGAGAAACATCTTCACCCTTAAATATTTTCTTAATTCCTTACCTGTGTGCTAATTAGATGTCACCTTGTTTTCACATTAAACAGACTTCTACATGAGAAAGCAGCAAGGATGCAGTGGCGTTAATGTTTCCTGGTGTCAACCTGTATTATTTCAGTAGACATTGAAATGAGGATGCATCTTGCTGCCTTTCCAATGAAGCAAGTTTAATTTAGTTATAGGTGAAAAACCATCCCTACAAAGTTGTTAATCAGAGACTTGGCTTTGTGGACACTTTTTAGAGAACAAATTTGTTAGCATAAAAATAAAGGCAGAAAATGAAGAGCTGTTTAATCACTCAATTGGATTTTTCTACCAGCATATTTTTTTCTCTGCAACCCATTGCTAAATTGTGCTTCCTAGCTGTTTTTTATAAAATCACTGAATCAAATCTAACTCTGATTACATCAGAGAAGGCCAGGTACCCTACACCATAAGAGGGGGTTTGAAATTTTGACTTGTCTACTTAAATATCACCAAAACCTGATCACAAGGTCAATTACGTCCCTGGGTGGGATTGAACCACCAACCTTTTGGTTAGTAACCAGACACACTAACCGATTGCGCCACAGAGACACTTTGCAAAAAAGTACATACTGACAAAGGCTAATAAGCATTCATCTAGAACGTTTCCTAGAAAAACTTTAAAAAGTCAATAATCTGGAGAGTTTTTGTAAGAATTTTCTTAAATCAACCAACGAAGAAACACATTGGTACTTTCCCATGATGAGTGAGTGCTTCAGGATCTCTTGCACTTACATGTGCAGCAGAGTACTGCAATGAAAGCATGCTGGGCCCATTACCCAGAGGTAGGCAGATTGAAACTATCCTCTGCTATATGCATTTTTTTTGTTAAAGTAATCCAAAACTGGGATTGATATGTTAGCTATTTTATGTTTACTTAAAGTACAATAACTTTTACCATTTTAATTTGTTTTAATAGTATATTGACAGTATTGTTTTCTTTCAAAAATCCACTTAATTTTCTTTACCCTATTATTAAAATGGTAATTGACAAAAACAAACTACATTGTCACCAGAAGAGCAATACAAAATGTACAAGTGATATATTAAAATCATCTTTCCAGCTTGAATTTCAATGATGCATTGGGGCAACGATTTTGTGAGAAACATCTTCACCCTTAAATAAAGATTTTCTTAATTCCTTACCTGTGTGCTAATTAGATATCACCTTGTTTTCACATTAAACAGACTTCCACATGAGAAAGCAGCAAGGATGCATTGGCGTTAATGTTTCCTGGTGTCAACCTGTATTATTTCAGTAGACATTGAAATGAGGATGCATCTTGCTGCCTTTCCAATGAAGCAAGTTTAATTTAGTAATAGGTGAAAAACCATCCTTACAAAGGTGTTCATCAGAGACTTGGCTTTGTGGACACTTTTCAGAGAACAAATTTGTTAGCATAAAAATAAAGCCAGAAAATGAAGAGCTGTTTAATCACTCAATTGGATTTTTTTGCCAGCATATTTCTGTTTCTCTGCAACCCACTGCTAAATTGTGCTTCCTAGCTGTTTTTATAAAATCACTGAATCAAATCTAACTCTGATTACATCAGAGAAGGCAAGGTACCCTACACCATAAGAGGGGATTTGAAATTTTGACTTGTCTACTTAAAGATCACCAAAATCTGATAACAAGGTCAATTACATCCCTGGGTGGGATTGAACCACCAACCTTTTGGTTTATAGCCGTACAGACTAACTGATTGCGCCACAGAGACACTTTGCGAAAGTCCATACTGACAAAGGCTAATAAGCATTCATCTAAAACGTTTCCTAGAAAAACTTTAAAAAGTCAATAATCTGGAGAGTTTTTGTAAAATGTTTCTTCCATCCACCAACGAAGAAACACATTGGTACTTTCCCATGATGAGTGAGTGCTTCAGGATCTCTTGCACTTACATGTGCAATAGAGTACTGCAATGGAAGCATGCTGGGCCCATAACCCAGAGGTAGGCAGATTAAAACTATCCTCTGCTATATGCATTTTTTTTGTTAATTAAAGTAATCCAAAACTGGGATTGATATTTTTGCTCTTTTATTTTTCATTAAAGTACAATAACTTTTACCATTTTAATTTGTTTTAATAGTATATTGAAAGTATTGTTTTCTTTTAAAAATCCACTTAATTTTCTTTACCCTATTATTAAAATGGTAATTGACAAAAACAAACTACATTGTCACCAGAAGAGCAATACAAAATGTACAAGTGATATATTAAAATCATCTTTCCAGCTTGAATTTCAATGATGCATTGGGGCAACGATTTTGTGAGAAACATTTTCACCCTTAAATAAAGATTTTCTTAATTCCTTACCTGTGTGCTAATTAGATATCACCTTGTTTTCACATTAAACAGACTTCCACATGAGAAAGCAGCAAGGATGCAGTGGCGTTAATGTTTCCTGGTGTCAACCTGTATTATTTCAGTAGACATTGAAATGAGGATGCATCTTGCTGCCTTTCCAATGAAGCAAGTTTAATTTAGTAATAGGTTAAAAACCATCCTTACAAAGGTGTTAATCAGAGACTTGGCTTTGTGGACACTTTTCAGAGAACAAATTTGTTAGCATAAAAATAAAGCCAGAAAATGAAGAGCTGTTTAATCACTCAATTGGATTTTTTTTGCCAGCATATTTCTTTTTCTCTGCAACCCACTGCTAAATTGTGCTTCCTAGCTGTTTTTATAAAATCAATGAATCAAATCTAACTCTGATTACATCAGAGAAGGCCAGGTACCCTACACCAGAACAGGGGGATTTGAAATTTTGACTTGTCTACTTAAAGATCACCAAAATCTGATAACAAGGTCAATTACGTCCCTGGGTGGGATTGATCCACCAACCTTTTGGTTTATAGCCGTACAGACTAACTGATTGCGCCACAGAGACACTTTGCGAAAGTACATACTGACAAAGGCTAATAAGCATTCTTTTAAAACGTTTCCTAGAAAAACTTAAAAAAGTCAATAATCTGGAGAGTTTTTGTAAGATGTTTCTTCCATCAACCAACGAAGAAACACATTGGTACTTTCCCATGATGAGTGAGTGCTTCAGGATCTCTTGCACTTACATGTGCAGCAGAGTACAGCAATGGAAGCATGCTGGGCCCATAACCCAGCGGTAGGCAGATTGAAACTATCCTCTGCTATATGCATTTTTTTTTGTTAATTAAAGTAATCCAAAACTGGGATTGATATTTTTGCTCTTTTATTTTTACTTAAAGTACAATAACTTTTACCATTTTAATTTGTTTTAATAGTATATTGACAGTATTGTTTTCTTTCAAAAATCCACTTAATTTTCTTTACCCTATTATTAAAATGGTAATTGACAAAAACAAACTACATTGTCACCAGAAGAGCAATACAAAATGTACAAGTGATATATTAAAATCATCTTTCCAGCTTGAATTTCAATGATGCATTGGGGCAACGATTTTGTGAGAAACATCTTCACCCTTAAATAAAGATTTTCTTAATTCCTTACCTGTGTGCTAATTAGATATCACCTTGTTTTCACATTAAACAGACTTCCACATGAGAAAGCAGCAAGGATACAGTGGCGTTAATGTTTCCTGGTGTCAACCTGTATTATTTCAGTAGACATTGAAATGAGGATGCATCTTGCTGCCTTTCCAATGAAGCAAGTTTAATTTAGTAATAGGTGAAAAACCATCCCTACAAAGGTGTTAATCAGAGACTTGGCTTTGTGGACACTTTTCAAAGAACAAATTTGTTAGCATAAAAATAAAGCCAGAAAATGAAGAGCTGTTTAATCACTCAATTGGATTTTTTTTGCCAGCATATTTCTTTTTCTCTGCAACCCACTGCTAAATTGTGCTTCCTAGCTGTTTTTATAAAATCACTGAATCAAATCTAACTCTGATTACATCAGAGAAGGCCAGGTACCCTACACCATAACAGGGGGTTTTTGACTTGTCTACTTAAAGATCGCCAAAATCTGATAACAAGGTCAATTACATCCCTGGTTGGGATTGAACCACCAACCTTTTGCTTAGTAGCCGGACAAACTAACCGATTGCGCCACAGAGACACTTTGCAAAAACTACATACTGACAAAGTCTAATAAGTATACATCTAGAACGTTTCCTAGAAAAACTTTAAAAAATCAATAATCTGGAGAGTTTTTGTAAGATGTTTCTTCCATCAACCAATGAAGAAACACATTGGTACTTTCCCATGATGAGTGAGTGCTTCAGGATCTCTTGCACTTACATGTGCAGCAGAGTACTGCAATGGAAGCATGCTGGGCCCATAACCCAGAGGTAGGCAGATTGAAACTATCCTTTGCTATATGCATTTTTTTTGTTAATTTAAGTAATCAAAACTGGGATTGATATTTTTGCTCTTTTATTTTTACTTAAAGTACAATAACTTTTACCATTTTAATTTGTTTTAATAGTATATTGACAGTATAGTTTTCTTTAAAAAATCCACTTAATTTTCTTTACCCTATTATTAAAAGGGTAATTGACAAAAACAAACTACATTGTCACCAGAAGAGCAATACAAAATGTACAAGTGATATATTAAAATCATCTTTCCAGCTTGAATTTCAATGATGCATTGGGGCAACAATTTTGTGAGAAACATCTTCACCCTTAAATAAAGATTTTCTTAATTCCTTACCTGTGTGCTAATTAGATATCACCTTGTTTTCACATTAAACAGACTTCTACATGAGAAAGCAGCAAGGATGCAGTGGCGTTAATGTTTCCTGGTGTCAACCTGTATTATTTCAGTAGACATTGAAATGAGGATGCATCTTGCTGCCTTTCCAATGAAGCAAGTTTAATTTAGTAATAGGTGAAAAACCATCCCTACAAAGGTGTTAATCAGAGACTTGGCTTTGTGGACACTTTTCAGAGAACAAATTTGTTAGCATAAAAATAAAGCCAGAAAATGAAGAGCTGTTTAATCACTCAATTGGATTTTTTTTGCCAGCATATTTCTTTTTCTCTGCAACCCACTGCTAAATTGTGCTTCCTAGCTGTTTTTATAAAATCAATGAATCAAATCTAACTCTGATTACATCAGAGAAGGTGAGGTACCCTACACCAGAACAGGGGGTTTGAAATTTTGACTTGTCTACTTAAAGATCACCAAAATCTGATAACAAGGTCAATTACGTCCCTGGGTGGGATTGAACCACCAACCATTTGGTTAGTAGCCAGACACACTAACCGATTGCGCCACAGAGACACTTTGCAAAAAGCACATACTGACAAAGGCTAATAAGCATACATCTAGAACGTTTCCTAGAAAAACTTTAAAAAGTCAATAATCTGGAGAGTTTTTGTAAGATGTTTCTTCCATCAACCAACGAAGAAACACATTGGTACTTTCCCATGATGACTGAGTGCTTCAGGATCTCTTGCACTTACATGTGCAGCAGAGTACTGCAATGGAAGCATGCTGGGCCCATAACCCAGAGGTAGGCAGATTGAAACTATCCTTTGCTATATGCATTTTTTTTGTTAATTTAAGTAATCAAAACTGGGATTGATATTTTTGCTCTTTTATTTTTACTTACCATTTTAATTTGTTTTAATAGTATATTGACAGTATAGTTTTTTTTAAAAAATCCACTTAATTTTCTTTACCCTATTATTAAAAGGGTAATTGACAAAAACAAACTACATTGTCACCAGAAGAGCAATACAAAATGTACAAGTGATATATTAAAATCATCTTTCCAGCTTGAATTTCAATGATGCATTGGGGCAACGATTTTGTGAGAAACATCTTCACCCTTAAATAAAGATTTTCTTAATTCCTTACCTGTGTGCTAATTAGATATCACCTTGTTTTCACATTAAACAGACTTCCACATGAGAAAGCAGCAAGGATGCTGTGGCGTTAATGTTTCCTGGTGTCAACCCGTATTATTTCAGTAGACATTGAAATGAGGATGCATCTTGCTGCCTTTCCAATTAAGCAAATTTAATTTAGTAATAGGTGAAAAACCATCCCTACAAAGGTGTTAATCAGAGACTTGGCTTTGTGGACACTTTTCAGAGAACAAATTTGTTAGCATAAAAATAAAGCCAGAAAATGAAGAGCTGTTTAATCACTCAATTGGATTTTTTTGCCAGCATATTTCTTTTTCTCTGCAACCCACTGCTAAATTGTGCTTCCTAGCTGTTTTTATAAAATCACTGAATCAAATCTAACTCTGATTACATCAGAGAAGGCCAGGTACCCTACACCATAAGAGGGGGTTTGAAATTTTGACTTGTCTACTTAAAGATCACCAAAATCTGATAACAAGGTCAATTACGTCCCTGGGTGGGATTGAACCACCAACCTTTTGGTTTTTAGCCGTACACACTAACTGATTGCGCCACAGAGAGACTTTGCAAAAGTACATACTGACAAAGGCTAATAAGCATTCATCTAAAACGTTTCCTAGAAAAACTTTAAAAAGTCAATAATCTGGAGAGTTTTTGTAAGATGTTTCTTCCATCCACCAACGAAGAAACACATTGGTACTTTCCCATGATGAGTGAGTGCTTCAGGATCTCTTGCACTTACATGTGCAGCAGAGTACTGCAATGGAAGCATGCTGGGCCCATAACCCAGAGGTAGGCAGATTAAAACTATCCTCTGCTATATGCATTTTTTTTTGTTAATTAAAGTAATCCAAAACTGGGATTGATATGTTGGCTCTTTTATTTTTACTTACAGTACAATAACTTTTACCATTTTAATTTGTTTTAATAGTATATTGACAGTATTGTTTTCTTTCAAAAATCCACTTAATTTTCTTTACCCTATTATTAAAATGGTAATTGACAAAAACAAACTACATTGTCACCAGAAGAGCAATACAAAATGTACAAGTGATATATTAAAATCATCTTTCCAGCTTGAATTTCAATGATGCATTGGGGCAACGATTTTGTGAGAAACATTTTCACCCTTAAATAAAGATTTTCTTAATTCCTTACCTGTGTGCTAATTAGATATCACCTTGTTTTCACATTAAACAGACTTCCACATGAGAAAGCAGCAAGGATGCAGTGGCGTTAATGTTTCCTGGTGTCAACCCGTATTATTTCAGTAGACATTGAAATGAGGATGCATCTTGCTGCCTTTCCAATGAAGCAAGTTTAATTTAGTAATAGGTGAAAAACCATCCCTACAAAGGTGTTAATCAGAGACTTGGCTTTGTGGACACTTTTCAAAGAACAAATTTGTTAGCACAAAAATAAAGCCAGAAAATGAAGAGCTGTTTAATCACTCAATTGGATTTTTTTGCCAGCATATTTCTTTTTCTCTGCAACCCACTGCTAAATTGTGCTTCCTAGCTGTTTTTATAAAATCACTGAATCAAATCTAACTCTGATTACATCAGAGAAGGCCAGGTACCCTACACCATAAGAGGGGGTTTGAAATTTTGACTTGTCTACTTAAAAATCACCAAAATCTGATAACAAGGTCAATTACGTCCCTGGTTGGGATTGAACCACCAACCTTTTGGTTAGTAGCCTGACACACTAACCGATTGCGCCACAGAGACACTTTGCAAAAAGTACATACTGACAAAGTCTAATAAGCATACATCTAGAACGTTTCCTAGAAAAACTTTAAAAAGTCAATAATCTGGAGAGTTTTTGTAAGATGTTTCTTCCATCAACCAATGAAGAAACACATTGGTACTTTCCCATGATGAGTGAGTGCTTCAGGATCTCTTGCACTTACATGTGCAGCAAAGTACTGCAATGGAAGCATGCTGGGCCCATTACCCAGAGGTAGGCAGATTGAAACTATCCTCTGCTATATGCATTTTTTTTGTTAATTAAAGTAATCAAAACTGGGATTGATATTTTTGCTCTTTTATTTTTACTTAAAGTACAATAACTTTTACCATTTTAATTTGTTTTAATAGTATATTGACAGTATAGTTTTCTTTAAAAAATCCACTTAATTTTCTTTACCCTATTATTAAAAGGGTAATTGACAAAAACAAACTACATTGTCACCAGAAGAGCAATACAAAATGTACAAGTGATATATTAAAATCATCTTTCCAGCTTGAATTTCAATGATGCATTGGGGCAACGATTTTGTGAGAAACATCTTCACCCTTAAATAAAGATTTTCTTAATTCCTTACCTGTGTGCTAATTAGATATCACCTTGTTTTCACATTAAACAGACTTCTACATGAGAAAGCAGCAAGGATGCAGTGGCGTTAATGTTTCCTGGTGTCAACCTGTATTATTTCAGTAGACATTGAAATGAGGATGCATCTTGCTGCCTTTCCAATGAAGCAAGTTTAATTTAGTAATAGGTGAAAAACCATCCCTACAAAGGTGTTAATCAGAGACTTGGCTTTGTGGACACTTTTCAGAGAACAAATTTGTTAGCATAAAAATAAAGCCAGAAAATGAAGAGCTGTTTAATCACTCAATTGGATTTTTTTTTTTTGCCAGCATATTTCTTTTTCTCTGCAACCCACTGCTAAATTGTGCTTCCTAGCTGTTTTTATAAAATCAATGAATCAAATCTAACTCTGATTACATCAGAGAAGGCCAGGTACCCTACACCATAAGAGGGGGTTTGAAATTTTGACTTGTCTACTTAAAGATCACCAAAATCTGATAACAAGGTCAATTACATCCCTGGGTGGGATTGAACCACCAACCATTTGGTTAGTAGCCGGACACACTAACCGATTGCGCCACAGAGACACTTTGCAAAAATTACATACTGACAAAGGCTAATAAGCATACATCTAGAACGTTTCCTAGAAAAACTTTAAAAAGTCTATAATCTGGAGAGTTTTTGTAAGATGTTTCTTCCATCAACCAACGAAGAAACACATTGGTACTTTCCCATGATGAGTGAGTGCTTCAGGATCCCTTGCACTTACATGTGCAGCAGAGTACTGCAATGGAAGCATGCTGGGCCCATAACCCAGAGGTAGGCAGATTGAAACTATCCTTTGCTATATGCATTTTTTTTTGTTAATTTAAGTAATCAAAACTGGGATTGATATTTTTGCTCTTTTATTTTTACTTAAAGTACAATAACTTTTACCATTTTAATTTGTTTTAATAATATATTGACAGTATAGTTTTCTTTAAAAAATCCACTTAATTTTCTTTACCCTATTATTAAAAGGGTAATTGACAAAAACAAACTACATTGTCACCAGAAGAGCAATACAAAATGTACAAGTGATATATTAAAATCATCTTTCCAGCTTGAATTTCAATGATGCATTGGGGCAACGATTTTGTGAGAAACATCTTCACCCTTAAATAAAGATTTTCTTAATTCCTTACCTGTGTGCTAATTACATGTCACCTTGTTTTCACATAAAACAGACTTCTACATGAGAAAGCAGCAAGGATGCAGTGGCGTTAATGTTTCCTGGTGTCAACCTGTATTATTTCAGTAGACATTGAAATGAGGATGCATCTTGCTGCCTTTCCAATGAAGCAAGTTTAATTTAGTAATAGGTGAAAAACCATCCTTACAAAGGTGTTAATCAGAGACTTGGCTTTGTGGACACTTTCAGAGAACAAATTTGTTAGCATAAAAATAAAGGCAGAAAATGAAGAGCTGTGTAATCACTCAATTGGATTTTTCTACCAGCATATTTTTTTCTCTGCAACCCATTGCTAAATTGTGCTTCCTAGCTGTTTTTTATAAAATCACTGAATCAAATCTAACTCCGATTACATCAGAGAAGGCCAGGTACCCTACACCAAAAGAGGGGTTTGAAATTTTGACTTGTCTACTTAAATATCACCAAAACCTGATCACAAGGTCAATCATGTCCCTGGGTGGGATTGAACCACCAACCTTTTGGTTAGTAGCCAGACACACTAACCGATTGCGCCACATAGACACTTTGCAAAAATTACATACTGACAAAGGCTAATAATCATTAATCTAGAACGTTTCCTAGAAAAACTTTAAAAAGTCAATAATCTGGAGAGTTTTTGTAAGAATTTTCTTAAATCAACCAACGAAGAAACACATTGGTACTTTCCCATGATGAGTGAGTGCTTCAGGATCTCTTGCACTTACATGTGCAGCAGAGTACTGCAATGGAAGCATGCTGGGCCCATTACCCAGAGGGGGTGGCATTCTGTATGCCGGCGGTCGGGCTCCCGGCGCTCAGTATACCGGCGCCGGGAGCCCGACAGCCGGCATACCGACACTTATTTTCCCTCGTGGGGGTCCACGACCCCCATAGAGGGAGAATAAAATAGTGTGGCGCGCGTAGCGCGCCACCGTGCCCGTAGCGTGGCGAGCGCAGCGAGCCCGCAAGGGGCTCATTTGCGCTCGCCACACTGTCGGTCAGCCGGCGGTCGGGCTCCCGGCGCCGGTATGCTGGGCGCCGGGAGCCCGACCGCCGGCCAGCCGTAGTGAACCCCCCAGAGGTAGGCAGATTGAAACTATCCTCTGCTATATGCATTTTTTTTGTTAAAGTAATCCAAAACTGGGATTGATATGTTAGCTATTTTATGTTTACTTAAAGTACAATAACTTTTACCATTTTAATTTGTTTTAATAGTATATTGACAGTATTGTTTTCTTTCAAAAATCCACTTAATTTTCTTTACCCTATTATTAAAATGGTAATTGACAAAAACAAACTACATTGTCACCAGAAGAGCAATACAAAATGTACAAGTGATATATTAAAATCATCTTTCCAGCTTGAATTTCAATGATGCATTGGGGCAACGATTTTGTGAGAAACATCTTCACCCTTAAATAAAGATTTTCTTAATTCCTTACCTGTGTGCTAATTAGATATCACCTTGTTTTCACATTAAACAGTCTTCCACATGAGAAAGCAGCAAGGATGCATTGGCGTTAATGTTTCCTGGTGTCAACCTGTATTATTTCAGTAGACATTGAAATGAGGATGCATCTTGCTGCCTTTCCAATGAAGCAAGTTTAATTTAGTAATAGGTGAAAAACCATCCTTACAAAGGTGTTCATCAGAGACTTGGCTTTGTGGACACTTTTCAGAGAACAAATTTGTTAGCATAAAAATAAAGCCAGAAAATGAAGAGCTGTTTAATCACTCAATTGGATTTTTTTGCCAGCATATTTCTTTTTCTCTGCAACCCACTGCTAAATTGTGCTTCCTAGCTGTTTTTATAAAATCACTGAATCAAATCTAACTCTGATTACATCAGAGAAGGCCAGGTACCCTACACCATAAGAGGGGATTTGAAATTTTGACTTGTCTACTTAAAGATCACCAAACTCTGATAACAAGGTCAATAACGTCCCTGGGTGGGATTGAACCACCAACCTTTTGGTTTATAGCCGTACACACTAACTGATTGCGCCACAGAGACACTTTGCAAAAGTACATACTGACAAAGGCTAATAAGCATTCATCTAAAACGTTTCCTAGAAAAACTTTAAAAAGTCAATAATCTGGAGAGTTTTTGTAAGATGTTTCTTCCATCCACCAACGAAGAAACACATTGGTACTTTCCCATGATGAGTGAGTGCTTCAGGATCTCTTGCACTTACATGTGCAGCAGAGTACTGCAATGGAAGCATGCTGGGCCCATAACCCAGAGGTAGGCAGATTATAACTATCCTCTGCTATATGCATTTTTTTTGTTAATTAAAGTAATCCAAAACTGGGATTGATATTTTTGCTCTTTTATTTTTCATTAAAGTACAATAACTTTTACCATTTTAATTTGTTTTAATAGTATATTGAAAGTATTGTTTTCTTTTAAAAATCCACTTAATTTTCTTTACCCTATTATTAAAATGGTAATTGACAAAAACAAACTACATTGTCACCAGAAGAGCAATACAAAATGTACAAGTGATATATTAAAATCATCTTTCCAGCTTGAATTTCAATGATGCATTGGGGCAACGATTTTGTGAGAAACATTTTCACCCTTAAATAAAGATTTTCTTAATTCCTTACCTGTGTGCTAATTAGATATCACCTTGTTTTCACATTAAACAGACTTCCACATGAGAAAGCAGCAAGGATGCAGTGGCGTTAATGTTTCCTGGTGTCAACCTGTATTATTTCAGTAGACATTGAAATGAGGATGCATCTTGCTGCCTTTCCAATGAAGCAAGTTTAATTTAGTAATAGGTTAAAAACCATCCTTACAAAGGTGTTAATCAGAGACTTGGCTTTGTGGACACTTTTCAGAGAACTAATTTGTTAGCATAAAAATAAAGCCAGAAAATTAAGAGCTGTTTAATCACTCAATTGGATTTTTTTTGCCAGCATATTTCTTTTTCTCTGCAACCCACTGCTAAATTGTGCTTCCTAGCTGTTTTTATAAAATCACTGAATCAAATCTAAGAAAAAGGCCAGGTACCCTACACCAGAACAGGTGGATTTGAAATTTTGACTTGTCTACTTAAAGATCACCAAAATCTGATAACAAGGTCAATTACGTCCCTGGGTGGGATTGAACCACCAACCTTTTGGTTAATAGCCGTGCACACTAACTGATTGCGCCACAAAGACACTTTGCAAAAGTCCATACTGACAAAGGCTAATAAGCATTCATCTAAAACGTTTCCTAGAAAAACTTTAAAAAGTCAATAATCTGGAGAGTTTTTGTAAAATGTTTCTTCCATCAACCAACGAAGAAACACATTGGTACTTTCCCATGATGAGTGAGTGCTTCAGGATCTCTTGCACTTACATGTGCAGCAGAGTACAGCAATGGAAGCATGCTGGGCCCATAACCCAGCGGTAGGCAGATTGAAACTATCCTCTGCTATATGCATTTTTTTTTGTTAATTAAAGTAATCCAAAACTGGGATTGATATTTTGGCTCTTTTATTTTTACTTAAAGTACAATAACTTTTACCATTTTAATTTGTTTTAATAGTATATTGACAGTATTGTTTTCTTTCAAAAATCCACTTAATTTTCTTTACCCTATTATTAAAATGGTAATTGACAAAAACAAACTACATTGTCACCAGAAGAGCAATACAAAATGTACAAGTGATATATTAAAATCATCTTTCCAGCTTGAATTTCAATGATGCATTGGGGCAACGATTTTGTGAGAAACATCTTCACCCTTAAATAAAGATTTTCTTAATTCCTTACCTGTGTGCTAATTAGATATCACCTTGTTTTCACATTAAACAGACTTCCACATGAGAAAGCAGCAAGGATACAGTGGCGTTAATGTTTCCTGGTGTCAACCTGTATTATTTCAGTAGACATTGAATTGAGGATTCATCTTGCTGCCTTTCCAATGAAGCAAGTTTAATTTAGTAATAGGTGAAAAACCATCCCTACAAAGGTGTTAATCAGAGACTTGGCTTTGTGGACACTTTTCAAAGAACAAATTTGTTAGCATAAAAATAAAGCCAGAAAATGAAGAGCTGTTTAATCACTCAATTGGATTTTTTTTGCAGCATATTTCTTTTTCTCTGCAACCCACTGCTAAATTGTGCTTCCTAGCTGTTTTTATAAAATCACTGAATCAAATCTAACTACATCAGAGAAGGCCAGGTACCCTACACCATAACAGGGGGTTTGAAATTTTGACTTGTCTACTTAAAGATCACCAAAATCTGATAACAAGGTCAGTTACGTCCCTGGTTGGGATTGAACCACCAACCTTATGGTTAGTAGCCGGACACACTAACCGATTGCACCACAGAGACACTTTGCAAAAAATACATACTGACAAAGTCTAATAAGCATACATCTAGAACGTTTCCTAGAAAAACTTTAAAAAGTCAATAATCTGGAGAGTTTTTGTAAGATGTTTCTTCCATCAACCAATGAAGAAACACATTGGTACTTTCCCATGATGAGTGAGTGCTTCAGGATCTCTTGCACTTACATGTGCAGCAGAGTACTGCAATGGAAGCATGCTGGGCCCATAACCCAGAGGTAGGCAGATTGAAACTATCCTTTGCTATATGCATTTTTTTTTGTTAATTTAAGTAATCAAAACTGGGATTGATATTTTTGATCTTTTATTTTTACTTAAAGTACAATAACTTTTACCATTTTAATTTGTTTTAATAGTATATTGACAGTATAGTTTTCTTTAAAAAATCCACTTAATTTTCTTTACCCTATTATTAAAAGGGTAATTGACAAAAACAAACTACATTGTCACCAGAAGAGCAATACAAAATGTACAAGTGATATATTAAAATCATCTTTCCAGCTTGAATTTCAATGATGCATTGGGGCAACGATTTTGTGAGAAACATCTTCACCCTTAAATAAAGATTTTCTTAATTCCTTACATGTGTGCTAATTAGATATCACCTTGTTTTCACATTAAACAGACTTCTACATGAGAAAGCAGCAAGGATGCAGTGGCGTTAATGTTTCCTGGTGTCAACCTGTATTATTTCAGTAGACATTGAAATGAGGATGCATCTTGCTGCCTTTCCAATGAAGCAAGTTTAATTTAGTAATAGGTGAAAAACCATCCCTACAAAGGTGTTAATCAGAGACTTGGCTTTGTGGACACTTTTCAGAGAACAAATTTGTTAGCATAAAAATAAAGCCAGAAAATGAAGAGCTGTTTAATCACTCAATTGGATTTTTATTGCCAGCATATTTCTTTTTCTCTGCAACCCACTGCTAAATTGTGCTTCCTAGCTGTTTTTATAAAATCACTGAGTCAAATCTAACTCTTATTACATCAGAGAAGGCCAGGTACCCTACAGCATAACAGGGGGTTTGAAATTTTGACTTGTCTACTTAAAGATCACCAAAATCTGATAACAAGGTCAATTACGTCCCTTGTTGGGATTGAACCACCAACCTTTTGGTTAGTAGCCGGACACACTAACCGATTGCGCCACAGAGACACTTTGCAAAATGTCCATACTGACAAAGTCTAATAAGCATACATCTAGAACGTTTCCTAGAAAAACTTTAAAAAGTCAATAATCTGGAGAGTTTTTGTAAGATGTTTCTTCCATCAACCAATGAAGAAACACATTGGTACTTTCCCATGATGAGTGAGTGCTTCAGGATCTCTTGCACTTACATGTGCAGCAGAGTACTGCAATGGAAGCATGCTGGGCCCATAACCCAGAGGTAGGCAGATTGAAACTATCCTTTGCTATATGCATTTTTTTTTGTTAATTTAGGTAATCAAAACTGGGATTTATATTTTTGCTCTTTTATTTTTACTTAAAGTACAATAACTTTTACCATTTTAATTTGTTTTAAAAGTATATTGACAGTATAGTTTTCTTTAAAAAATCCACTTAATTTTCTTTACCCTATTATTAAAAGGGTAATTGACAAAAACAAACTACATTGTCACCAGAAGAGCAATACAAAATGTACAAGTGATATATTAAAATCATCTTTCCAGCTTGAATTTCAATGATGCATTGGGGCAACGATTTTGTGAGAAACATCTTCACCCTTAAATAAAGATTTTCTTAATTCCTTACCTGTGTGCTAATTAGATATCACCTTGTTTTCACATTAAACAGACTTCTACATGAGAAAGCAGCAAGGATGCAGTGGCGTTAATGTTTCCTGGTGTCAACCTGTATTATTTCAGTAGACATTGAAATGAGGATGCATCTTGCTGCCTTTCCAATGAAGCAAGTTTAATTTAGTAATAGGTGAAAAACCATCCCTACAAAGGTGTTAATCAGAGACTTGGCTTTGTGGACACTTTTCAGAGAACAAATTTGTTAGCATAAAAATAAAGCCAGAAAATGAAGAGCTGTTTAATCACTCAATTGGATTTTTTTTTTTTGCCAGCATATTTCTTTTTCTCTGCAACCCACTGCTAAATTGTGCTTCCTAGCTGTTTTTATAAAATCAATGAATCAAATCTAACTCTGATTACATCAGAGAAGGCCAGGTACCCTACACCATAACAGGGGGTTTGAAATTTTGACTTGTCTACTTAAAGATCACCAAAATCTGATAACAAGGTCAATTACGTCCCTGGGTTGGATTGAACCACCAACCTTTTGGTTAGTAGCCGGACACACTAACCGATTGCGCCACAGAGACACTTTGCAAAATGTACTTACTGACAAAGGCTAATAAGCATACATCTAGAACGTTTCCTAGAAAAACTTTAAAAAGTCAATAATCTGGAGAGTTTTTGTAAGATGTTTCTTCCATCAACCAACGAAGAAACACATTGGTACTTTCCCATGATGACTGAGTGCTTCAGGATCTCTTGCACTTACATGTGCAGCAGAGTACTGCAATGGAAGCATGCTGGGCCCATAACCCAGAGGTAGGCAGATTGAAACTATCCTTTGCTATATGCATTTTTTTTGTTAATTTAAGTAATCAAAACTGGGATTGATATTTTTGCTCTTTTATTTTTACTTAAAGTACAATAACTTTTACCATTTTAATTTGTTTTAATAGTATATTGACAGTATAGTTTTCTTTAAAAAATCCACTTAATTTTCTTTACCCTATTATTAAAAGGGTAATTGACAAAAACAAACTACATTGTCACCAGAAGAGCAATACAAAATGTACAAGTGATATATTAAAATCATCTTTCCAGCTTGAATTTCAATGATGCATTGGGGCAACGATTTTGTGAGAAACATCTTCACCCTTAAATAAAGATTTTCTTAATTCCTTACCTGTGTGCTAATTAGATATCACCTTGTTTTCACATTAAACAGACTTCTACATGAGAAAGCAGCAAGGATGCAGTGGCGTTAATGTTTCCTGGTGTCAACCTGTATTATTTCAGTAGACATTGAAATGAGGATGCATCTTGCTGCCTTTCCAATGAAGCAAGTTTAATTTAGTAATAGGTGAAAAACCATCCCTACAAAGGTGTTAATCAGAGACTTGGCATTGTGGACACTTCTCAGAGAACAAATTTGTTAGCATAAAAATAAAGCCAGAAAATGAAGAGCTGTTTAATCACTCAATTGGATTTTTTTTGCCAGCATATTTCTTTTTCTCTGCAACCCACTGCTAAATTGTGCTTCCTAGCTGTTTTTATAAAATCAATAAATCAAATCTAACTCTGATTACATCAGAGAAGGCCAGGTACCCTACACCATAACAGGAAGTTTGAAATTTTGACTTGTCTACTTAAAGATCACCAAAATCTGATAACAAGGTCAATTACGTCCCTGGGTGGGATTGAACCACCAACCTTTTGGTTAGTAGCCGGACACACTAACCGATTGCGCCACAGAGACACTTTGCAAAAAGTACATACTGACAAAGGCTAATAAGCATACATCTAGAACGTTTCCTAGAAAAACTTTAAAAAGTCAATAATCTGGAGAGTTTTTGTAAGATGTTTCTTCCATCAACCAACGAAGAAACACATTGGTACTTTCCCATGATGACTGAGTGCTTCAGGATCTCTTGCACTTACATGTGCAGCAGAGTACTGCAATGGAAGCATGCTGGGCCCATAACCCAGAGGTAGGCAGATTGAAACTATCCTTTGCTATATGCATTTTTTTTTGTTAATTTAAGTAATCAAAACTGGGATTGATATTTTTGCTCTTTTATTTTTACTTAAAGTACAATAACTTTTACCATTTTAATTTGTTTTAATAGTATATTGAAAGTATAGTTTTCTTTAAAAAATCCACTTAATTTTCTTTACCCTATTATTAAAAGGGTAATTGACAAAAACAAACTACATTGTCACCAGAAGAGCAATACAAAATGTACAAGTGATATATTAAAATCTTCTTTCCAGCTTGAATTTCAATGATGCATTGGGGCAACGATTTTGTGAGAAACATCTTCACCCTTAAATAAAGATTTTCTTAATTCCTTACCTGTGTGCTAATTAGATATCACCTTGTTTTCACATTAAACAGACTTCTACATGAGAAAGCAGCAAGGATGCAGTGGCGTTAATGTTTCCTGGTGTCAACCTGTATTATTTCAGTAGACATTGAAATGAGGATGCATCTTACTGCCTTTCCAATGAAGCAAGTTTAATTTAGTAATAGGTGAAAAACCATCCCTACAAAGGTGTTAATCAGAGACTTGGCTTTGTGGACACTTTTCAGAGAACAAATTTGTTAGCATAAAAATAAAGCCAGAAAATGAAGAGCTGTTTAATCACTCAATTGGATTTTTTTTTCCAGCATATTTCTTTTTCTCTGCAACCCACTGCTAAATTGTGCTTCCTAGCTGTTTTTATAAAATCACTGAATCAAATCTAACTCTGATTACATTAGAGAAGGCCAGGTACCCTACACCATAAGAGGGGGTTTGAAATTTTGACTTGTCTACTTAAAGATCACCAAAATCTGATAACAAGTTCAATTACATCCCTGGGTGGGATTGAACCACCAACCTTTTGCTTAGTAGCTGGACACACTAACCGATTGCGCCACAGAGACACTCTGCAAAAAATGTATACTGACAAAGGCTAATAAGCATACATCTAGAACGTTTCCTAGAAAAACTTTAAAAAGTCAATAATCTGGAGAGTTTTTGTAAGATGTTTCTTCCATCAACCAAAGAAGAAACACATTGGTACTTTCCCATGATGAGTGAGTGCTTCAGGATCTCTTGCACTTACATGTGCAGCAGAGTACTGCAATGGAAGCATGCTGGGCCCATAACCCAGAGGTAGGCAGATTGAAACTATCCTCTGCTATATGCATTTTTTTTGTTAATTAAAGTAATCCAAAACTGGGATTGATATGTTAGCTATTTTATGTTTACTTAAAGTACAATAACTTTTACCATTTTAATTTGTTTTAATAGTATATTGACAGTATTGTTTTCTTTCAAAAATCCACTTAATTTTCTTTACCCTATTATTAAAATGGTAATTGACAAAAACAAACTACATTGTCACCAGAAGAGCAATACAAAATGTACAAGTGATATATTAAAATCATCTTTCCAGCTTGAATTTCAATGATGCATTGGGGCAACGATTTTGTGAGAAACATCTTCACCCTTAAATAAAGATTTTCTTAATTCCTTACCTGTGTGCTAATTAGATATCACCTTGTTTTCACATTAAACAGACTTCCACATGAGAAAGCAGCAAGGATGCATTGGCGTTAATGTTTCCTGGTGTCAACCTGTATTATTTCAGTAGACATTGAAATGAGGATGCATCTTGCTGCCTTTCCAATGAAGCAAGTTTAATTTAGTAATAGGTGAAAAACCATCCTTACAAAGGTGTTCATCAGAGACTTGGCTTTGTGGACACTTTTCAGAGAACAAATTTGTTAGCATAAAAATAAAGCCAGAAAATGAAGAGCTGTTTAATCACTCAATTGGATTTTTTTGCCAGCATATTTCTTTTTCTCTGCAACCCACTGCTAAATTGTGCTTCCTAGCTGTTTTTATAAAATCACTGAATCAAATCTAACTCTGATTACATCAGAGAAGGCCAGGTACCCTACACCATAAGAGGGGATTTGAAATTTTGACTTGTCTACTTAAAGATCACCAAAATCTGATAACAAGGTCACTTACGTCCCTGGGTGGGATTGAACCACCAACCTTTTGGTTAGTAGCCAGACACACTAACCGATTGCGCCACAGAGACACTTTGCAAAAAGTACATACTGACAAAGGCTAATAAGCATTCATCTAGAACGTTTCCTAGAAAAACTTTAAAAAGTCAATAATCTGGAGAGTTTTTGTAAGAATTTTCTTAAATCAACCAACGAAGAAACACATTGGTACTTTCCCATGATGAGTGAGTGCTTCAGGATCTCTTGCACTTACATGTGCAGCAGAGTACTGCAATGGAAGCATGCTGGGCCCATTACCCAGAGGTAGGCAGATTGAAACTATCCTCTGCTATATGCATTTTTTTTGTTAATTAAAGTAATCCAAAACTGGGATTGATATGTTAGCTCTTTTATGTTTACTTAAAGTACAATAACTTTTACCATTTTAATTTGTTTTAATAGTATATTGACAGTATTGTTTTCTTTCAAAAATCCACTTAATTTTCTTTACCCTATTATTAAAATGGTAATTGACAAAAACAAACTACATTGTCACCAGAAGAGCAATACAAAATGTACAAGTGATATATTAAAATCATCTTTCCAGCTTGAATTTCAATGATGCATTGGGGCAACGATTTTGTGAGAAACATCTTCACCCTTAAATAAAGATTTTCTTAATTCCTTACCTGTGTGCTAATTAGATATCACCTTGTTTTCACATTAAACAGACTTCTACATGAGAAAGCAGCAAGGATGCAGTGGCGTTAATGTTTCCTGGTGTCAACCTGTATTATTTCAGTAGACATTGAAATGAGGATGCATCTTACTGCCTTTCCAATGAAGCAAGTTTAATTTAGTAATAGGTGAAAAACCATCCCTACAAAGGTGTTAATCAGAGACTTGGCTTTGTGGACACTTTTCAGAGAACAAATTTGTTAGCATAAAAATAAAGCCAGAAAATGAAGAGCTGTTTAATCACTCAATTGGATTTTTTTTTCCAGCATATTTCTTTTTCTCTGCAACCCACTGCTAAATTGTGCTTCCTAGCTGTTTTTATAAAATCACTGAATCAAATCTAACTCTGATTACATCAGAGAAGGCCAGGTACCCTACACCATAAGAGGGGGTTTGAAATTTTGACTTGTCTACTTAAAGATCACCAAAATCTGATAACAAGTTCAGTTACGTCCCTGGGTGGGATTGAACCACCAACCTTTTGGTTAGTAGCCGGACACACTAACCGATTGCGCCACAGAGACACTTTGCAAAAAATATATACTGACAAAGGCTAATAAGCATACATCTAGAACGTTTCCTAGAAAAACTTTAAAAAGTCAATAATCTGGAGAGTTTTTGTAAGATGTTTCTTCCATCAACCAACGAAGAAACACATTGGTACTTTCCCATGATGAGTGAGTGCTTCAGGATCTCTTGCACTTACATGTGCAGCAGAGTACTGCAATGGAAGCATGCTGGGCCCATAACCCAGAGGTAGGCAGATTGAAACTATCCTTTGCTATATGCATTTTTTTTTGTTAATTTAAGTAATCAAAACTGGGATTGATATTTTTGCTCTTTTATTTTTACTTAAAGTACAATAACTTTTACCATTTTAATTTGTTTTAATAGTATATTGACAGTATAGTTTTCTTTAAAAAATCCACTTAATTTTCTTTACCCTATTATTAAAAGGGTAATTGACAAAAACACCAGAAGAGCAATACAAAATGTACAAGTGATATATTAAAATCATCTTTCCAGCTTGAATTTCAATGATGCATTGGGGCAACGATTTTGTGAGAAACATCTTCACCCTTAAATAAAGATTTTCTTAATTCCTTACCTGTGTGCTAATTAGATATCACCTTGTTTTCACATTAAGCAGACTTCTACATGAGAAAGCAGCAAGGATGCAGTGGCGTTAATGTTTCCTGGTGTCAACCTGTATTATTTCAGTAGACATTGAAATGAGGATGCATCTTGCTGCCTTTCCAATGAAGCAAGTTTAATTTAGTAATAGGTGAAAAACCATCCCTACAAAGGTGTTAATCAGAGACTTGGCTTTGTGGACACTTTTTAGAGAACAAATTTGTTAGCATAAAAATAAAGGCAGAAAATGAAGAGCTGTTTAATCACTCAATTGGATTTTTCTGCCAGCATATTTTTTTTCTCTGCAACCCATTGCTAAATTGTGCTTCCTAGCTGTTTTTTATAAAATCACTGAATCAAATCTAACTCTGATTACATCAGAGAAGGCCAGGTACCCTACACCATAAGAGGGGGTTTGAAATTTTGACTTGTCTACTTAAATATCACCAAAACCCGATCACAAGGTCAATTATGTCCCTGGGTGGGATTGAACCACCAACCTTTTGGTTTATAGCTGTACACACTAACTGATTGCACCACAGAGACACTTTGCGAAAGTACATACTGACAAAGGCTAATAAGCATTCATCTAAAACGTTTCCTAGAAAAACTTTAAAAAGTCAATAATCTGGAGAGTTTTTGTAAGATGTTTCTTCCATCCACCAACGAAGAAACACATTGGTACTTTCCCATGATGACTGAGTGCTTCAGGATCTCTTGCACTTACATGTGCAGCAGAGTACTGCAATGGAAGCATGCTGGGCCCATAACCCAGAGGTAGGCAGATTAAAACTATCCTCTGCTATATGCATTTTTTTTGTTAATTAAAGTAATCCAAAACTGGGATTGATATTTTTGCTCTTTTATTTTTCATTAAAGTACAATAACTTTTACCATTTTAATTTGTTTTAATAGTATATTGAAAGTATTGTTTTCTTTTAAAAATCCACTTAATTTTCTTTACCCTATTATTAAAATGGTAATTGACAAAAACAAACTACATTGTCACCAGAAGAGCAATACAAAATGTACAAGTGATATATTAAAATCATCTTTCCAGCTTGAATTTCAATGATGCATTGGGGCAACGATTTTGTGAGAAACATTTTCACCCTTAAATAAAGATTTTCTTAATTCCTTACCTGTGTGCTAATTAGATATCACCTTGTTTTCACATTAAACAGACTTCCACATGAGAAAGCAGCAAGGATGCAGTGGCGTTAATGTTTCCTGGTGTCAACCTGTATTATTTCAGTAGACATTGAAATGAGGATGCATCTTGCTGCCTTTCCAATGAAGCAAGTTTAATTTAGTAATAGGTGAAAAACCATCCTTACAAAGGTGTTAATCAGAGACTTGGCTTTGTGGACACTTTTCAGAGAACAAATTTGTTAGCATAAAAATAAAGCCAGAAAATGAAGAGCTGTTTAATCACTCAATTGGATTTTTTTTGCCAGCATATTTCTTTTTCTTTGCAACCCACTGCTAAATTGTGCTTCCTAGCTGTTTTTATAAAATCACTGAATCAAATCTAACTCTGATTACATCAGAGAAGGCCAGGTACCCTACACCATAAGAGGGGGTTTGATATTTTGACTTGTCTACTTAAAGATCACCAAAATCTGATAACAAGGTCAATTACGTCCCTGGGTGGGATTGAACCACCAACCTTTTGGTTAATAGCCATACACACTAACTGATTGCGCCACAGAGACACTTTGCAAAAGTCCTTACTGACAAAGGCTAATAAGCATTCATCTAAAACGTTTCCTAGAAAAACTTTAAAAAGTCAATAATCTGGAGAGTTTTTGTAAGATGTTTCTTCCATCAACCAATGAAGAAACACATTGGTACTTTCCCATGATGAGTGAGTGCTTCAGGATCTCTTGTACTTACATGTGCAGCAGAGTACTGCAATGGAAGCATGCTGGGCCCATAACCCAGAGTTAGGCAGATTGAAACTATCCTTTGCTATATGCATTTTTTTTGTTAATTTAAGTAATCAAAACTGGGATTGATATTTTTGCTCTTTTATTTTTACTTGAAGTACAATAACTTTTACCATTTTAATTTGTTTAAATCCACTTAATTTTCTTTACCCTATTATTAAAAGGGTAATTGACAAAAACAAACTACATTGTCACCAGAAGAGCAATACAAAATGTACAAGTGATATATTAAAATCATCTTTCCAGCTTGAATTTCAATGATGCATTGGGGCAACGATTTTGTGAGAAACATCTTCACCCTTAAATAAAGATTTTCTTAATTCCTTACCTGTGTGCTAATTAGATATCACCTTGTTTTCACATTAAACAGACTTCCACATGAGAAAGCAGCAAGGATGCAGTGGCATTAATGTTTCCTGGTGTCAACCCGTATTATTTCAGTAGACATTGAAATGAGGATGCATCTTGCTGCCTTTCCAATGAAGCAAATTTAATTTAGTAATAGGTGAAAAACCATCCCTACAAAGGTGTTAATCAGAGACTTGGCTTTGTGGACACTTTTCAGAGAACAAATTAGCTGTTTAATCACTCAATTGGATTTTTTTGCCAGCATATTTCTTTTTCTCGGCAACCCACTGCTAAATTGTGCTTCCTAGCTGTTTTTATAAAATCACTGAATCAAATCTAACTCTGATTACATCAGAGAAGGCCAGGTACCCTACACCATAAGAGGGGGTTTGAAATTTTGACTTGTCTACTTAAAGATCACCAAAATCTGATAACAAGGTCAATTATGTCCCTGGGTGGGATTGAACCACCAACCTTTTGGTTAGTAGCCGGACACACTAACCGATTGCGCCACAGAGACACTTCACAAAAAGTACCTACTGACAAAGGCTAATAAGCATACATCTAGAACGTTCCCTAGAAAAACTTTAAAAAGTCAATAATCTGGAGAGTTTTTGTAAAATGTTTCTTCCATCAACCAACGAAGAAACACATTGGTACTTTCCCATGATGAGTGAGTGCTTCAGGATCTCTTGCACTTACATGTGCAGCAGAGTACTGCAATGGAAGCATGCTGGGCCCATAACCCAGAGGGATATATCAAAAAAGAAAGATAACCCAGCGCAAGCTGATAATATTCAGATATCTGCAGCCTCTAAAGTGGGTATGCTCCTCCCACAAAATGGCAAAAAGACTAGAAAATTTCCTTCCACAAGTGAAAAGAAAGTAGAGGCGCTGATATGAGAATATTATTAATACACACGTCTATGACAATATATATATAATTAATAATTTTTTATTTTAAGCAATAAAAACAATTATTTATATTAATATTAGTACCGGCCGGTAAATACATTAAATGCTTTACATAATTTGTATAATTCTTAAAACTAAATAATATAAAACAAATACGTTCCTATATAAACAAAGGGGAATATTTGTCAGAATGTCCTTTATAGCAGACAATTATCAGGGCATTTTGGGATCTATTGCACTGATGTATATACCCAGCTCAATGATAATGATCCCTCTTCCCGTCCGCTGGTAGCAGTTCCTTTTAGTGCGGACCTATCTGGAAGTGGGGTATATTCAAATGCTGGGCTATCCTGTGTGCAATATTTAAACTGGATGTTGGTATACCCAGTACAGTTCGCTCATGAGGCAGTCTCTTTATTTATTAACGTGCAGGGGAGGCACACTTTTGCTTTTTTGTGCAAGTGGTGGTCTTACTTGATAGTGGGAGAGCTGTATGGCAATAATTCCATTTCTATGAGGTGTATAGTGAAGTGCTCACCTCGTCCTCTCCTCCGGAACACACACCACTTCCAAGCTTAGGTGCCGACGCTGCCTCCAGCGCTAATCTCTCCCACAGCCGCTTCTCAGTCTGCTCCCTCTGAACTGCGGTGTCGGACTCTAGGCTGCACGCTGCTTGGAGCCACAGCTGTCTCCTGATTGTTTCTCTCTGTGGCTGCAGTATCGATCTCCACATTGCCCATATGCCGCGCGGTGGTCTGCTGTACCCAGCGCCGCTTCTCCTCGTATATCCACAAGCTCATTAGCCGTAGGAGGCAAATGGATGGAATAGATGAAATGCCGGCTTTTGATAGAGAATGTAAAAAGGTTTACGCGTTTCTCTGCCTTCAAATCAACTCGGCAGCTTCCTCAGAACCTAGTGAGGTTGTCTGCATAGGAGTATGTTTTTAAGCATTTTGACAATTCAATACACCTGTGTGGGGTTTAATTAAACCTCTCCTATTTTAACCCCTACATATGCAGACAGCCTCTTACTGCTTAGAACGATAAGTACATTAAAATCACAAAAATATTTCATGGTGTATTTTATGGCTCCATTGAGATATGTTCACACTTACTAATCCTTTTTTATAGACCCATAAATTACTAGTTGTTAGTTTAGCAGAGGTAAAGTAATAAAATATTAGAATATTTAAAAACTCTACCCAATTTTAATATGTATAGTTGGTTTCAAGAAACTAGGGGAAAAGGGGGGAAAGGAAAAAGACGGGGAAGAGAGAGAAAACAAACCTGATATAGATATATCAATTTATTACTATAATAGTGTAACAAATCTATATACTAGTTATATAGTATATATATATATATATCTCTAGGGATCTCCTATATATACATACACAAACTCGTCAGCAGTACCAGCATGCATATATATTTTTTATTTTAATTGTAATTTATTTTTTATTATTTATTTATTATTATTATTATTATTATTATTATTATTATTATTTATTATCATTGAGCTGGGTATATACATCAGTGCAATAGATCCCAAAATGCCCTGATAATTGTCTGCTATAAAGGACATTCTGACAAATATTCCCCTTTTTTATATAGGAACGTATTTGTTTTATATTATTTAGTTTTAAGAATTATACAAATTATGTAAAGCATTTAATGTATTTACCGGCCGGTACTAATATTAATATAAATAATTGTTTTTATTGCTCAAATCTAACTCTGATTACATCAGAGAAGGCCAGGTACCCTACACCATAAGAGGGGGTTTGAAATTTTGACTTGCCTACTTAAAGATCACCAAAATCTGATAACAAGGTCAATTACGTCCCTGGGTGGGATTGAACCACCAACCTTTTGGTTTATAGCCGTACACACTAACTGATTGCGCCACAGAGACACTTTGCAAAAGTACATACTGACAAAGGCTAATAAGCATTCATCTAAAACGTTTCCTAGAAAAACTTTAAAAAGTCAATAATCTGGAGAGTTTTTGTAAGATGTTTCTTCCATCCACCAACGAAGAAACACATTGGTACTTTCCCATGATGAGTGAGTGCTTCAGGATTTCTTGCACTTACATGTGCAGCAGAGTACTGCAATGGAAGCATGCTGGGCCCATAACCCAGAGGTAGGCAGATTAAAACTATCCTCTGCTATATGCATTTTTTTTGTTAATTAAAGTAATCCAAAACTGGGATTGATATTTTTGCTCTTTTATTTTTCATTAAAGTACAATAACTTTTACCATTTTAATTTGTTTTAATAGTATATTGAAAGTATTGTTTTCTTTTAAAAATCCACTTAATTTTCTTTACCCTATTATTAAAATGGTAATTGACAAAAACAAACTACATTATCACCAGAAGAGCAATACAAAATGTACAAGTGATATATTAAAATCATCTTTCCAGCTTGAATTTCAATGATGCATTGGGGCAACGATTTTGTGAGAAACATTTTCACCCTTAAATAAAGATTTTCTTAATTCCTTACCTGTGTGCTAATTAGATATCACCTTGTTTTCACATTAAACAGACTTCCACATGAGAAAGCAGCAAGGATGCAGTGGCGTTAATGTTTCCTGGTGTCAACCTGTATTATTTCAGTAGACATTGAAATGAGGATGCATCTTGCTGCCTTTCCAATGAAGCAAGTTTAATTTAGTAATAGGTGAAAAACCATCCTTACAAAGGTGTTAATCAGAGACTTGGCTTTGTGGACACTATTCAGAGAACAAATTTGTTAGCATAAAAATAAAGCCAGAAAATGAAGAGCTGTTTAATCACTCAATTGGATTTTTTTGCCAGCATATTTCTTTTTCTCTGCAACCCACTGCTAAATTGTGCTTCCTAGCTGTTTTTATAAAATCACTGAATCAAATCTAACTCTGATTACATCAGAGAAGGCCAGGTACCCTACACCATAAGAGGGGGTTTGAAATTTTGACTTGTCTACTTAAAGATCACCAAAATCTGATAACAAGGTCAATTACGTCTCTGGGTGGGATTGAACCACCAACCTTTTGGTTAATAGCCATACACACTAACTGATTGCGCCACAGAGACACTTTGCAAAAGTACATACTGACAAAGGCTAATAAGCATTCATCTAAAACGTTTCCTAGAAAAACTTTAAAAATTCAATAATCTGGAGAGTTTTTGTAAGATGTTTCTTCCATCAACCAACGAAGAAACACATTGGTACTTTCCCATGATGAGTGAGTGCTTCAGGATCTACTGCACTTACATGTGCAGCAGAGTACAGCAATGGAAGCATGCTGGGCACATAACCCAGAGGTAGGCAGATTGAAACTATCCTCTGCTATATGCATTTTTTTTTTGTTAATTAAAGTAATCCAAAACTGGGATTGATATGTTGGCTCTTTTATTTTTACTTACAGTACAATAACTTTTACCATTTTAATTTGTTTTAATAGTATATTGACAGTATTGTTTTCTTTCAAAAATCCACTTAATTTTCTTTACCCTATTATTAAAATGGTAATTGACAAAAACTAACTACATTGTCACCAGAAGAGCAATACAAAATGTACAAGTGATATATTAAAATCATCTTTCCAGCTTGAATTTCAATGATGCATTGGGGCAACGATTTTGTGAGAAACATTTTCACCCTTAAATAAAGATTTTCTTAATTCCTTACCTGTGTGCTAATTAGATATCACCTTGTTTTCACATTAAACAGACTTCCACATGAGAAAGCAGCAAGGATGCAGTGGCGTTAATGTTTCCTGGTGTCAACCTGTATTATTTCAGTAGACATTGAAATGAGGATGCATCTTGCTGCCTTTCCAATGAAGCAAGTTTAATTTAGTAATAGGTGAAAAACCATCCTTACAAAGGTGTTAATCAGAGACTTGGCTTTGTGGACACTTTTCAGAGAACAAATTTGTTAGCATAAAAATAAAGCTAGAAAATTAAGAGCTGTTTAATCACTCAATTGGATTTTTTTTGCCAGCATATTTCTTTTTCTCTGCAACCCACTGCTAAATTGTGCTTCCTAGCTGTTTTTATAAAATCACTGAATCAAATCTAACTCTGATTACATCAGAGAAGGCCAGGTACCCTACACCAGAACAGGGGGTTTGAAATTTTGACTTGTCTACTTAAAGATCACCAAAATCTGATAACAAGGTCAATTACGTCCCTGGGTGGGATTGAACCACCAACCTTTTGGTTAATAGCCATGCACACTAACTGATTGCGCCACAGAGACACTTTGCGAAAGTCCATACTGACAAAGGCTAATAAGCATTCATCTAAAACGTTTCCTAGAAAAACTTTAAAAAGTCAATAATCTGGAGAGTTTTTGTAAGATGTTTCTTCCATCAACCAACGAAGAAACACATTGGTACTTTCCCATGATGAGTGAGTGCTTCAGGATCTCTTGCACTTACATGTGCAGCAGAGTACAGCAATGGAAGCATGCTGGGCCCATAACCCAGCGGTAGGCAGATTGAAACTATTCTCTGCTATATGCATTTTTTTTTGTTAATTAAAGTAATCCAAAACTGGGATTGATATTTTGGCTCTTTTATTTTTACTTAAAGTACAATAACTTTTACCATTTTAATTTGTTTTAATAGTATATTGACAGTATTGTTTTCTTTCAAAAATCCACTTAATTTTCTTTACCCTATTATTAAAATGGTAATTGACAAAAACAAACTACATTGTCACCAGAAGAGCAATACAAAATGTACAAGTGATATATTAAAATCATCTTTCCAGCTTGAATTTCAATGATGCATTGGGGCAACGATTTTGTGAGAAACATCTTCACCCTTAAATAAAGATTTTCTTAATTCCTTACCTGTGTGCTAATTAGATATCACCTTGTTTTCACATTAAACAGACTTCTACATGAGAAAGCAGCAAGGATGCAGTGGCGTTAATGTTTCCTGGTGTCAACCTGTATTATTTCATTAGACATTGAAATGAGGATGCATCTTGCTGCCTTTCCAATGAAGCAAGTTTAATTTAGTAATAGGTGAAAAACCATCCCTACAAAGGTGTTAATCAGAGACTTGGCTTTGTGGACACTTTTCAGAGAACAAATTTGTTAGCATAAAAATAAAGCCAGAAAATGAAGAGCTGTTTAATCACTCAATTGGATTTTTTTTGCCAGCATATTTCTTTTTCTCTGCAACCCACTGCTAAATTGTGCTTCCTAGCTGTTTTTATTAAATCACTGAATCAAATCTAACTCTGATTACATCAGAAAAGGCCAGGTACCCTACACCATAACAGGGGGTTTGAAATTTTGACTTGTCTACTTAAAGATCACCAAAATCTGATAACAAGGTCAATTACGTCCCTGGGTGGGATTGAACCACCAACCTTTTGGGTAGTAGCCGGACACACTAACCGATTGCGCCACAGAGACACTTCGCGAAAAATACATACTGACAAAGGCTAATAAGCATACATCTAAAACTTTTCCTAGAAAAACTTTAAAAAGTCAATAATCTGGAGAGTTTTTTTAAGATGTTTCTTCCATCAACCAACGAAGAAACACATTGGTACTTTCCCATGATGAGTGAGTGCTTTAGGATCTCTTGCACTTACATGTGCAGCAGAGTACTGCAATGGAAGCATGCTGGGCCCATTACCCAGAGGTAGGCAGATTGAAACTATCCTCTGCTATATGCATTTTTTTTGTTAATTAAAGTAATCCAAAACTGGGATTGATATGTTAGCTCTTTTATGTTTTCTTAAAGTACAATAACTTTTACCATTTTAATTTGTTTTAATAGTATATTGACAGTATTGTTTTCTTTCAAAAATCTACTTAATTTTTTTTACCCTATTATTAAAATGGTAATTGACAAAAACAAACTACATTTGTTTGGGAGAAAAATGCAAAGGTACAAGACAGCTTTTCCTTGCCAATATCTCTCTTTTGCAAAGAGCTACGCATTGGAAAATTCAGGGCTATACCGTGTAGATGAAGCACTAACAGGAGGCTTTAAAATTTTCATTCTAGTGTCCTTCGTTTGGGAGAAAAATCCAATGGTACAAGACAGCTTTTCCTTGCCAATATCTCTCTTTTGCAAAGAGCTGCGCATTGGAAAATTCAGGGCTATGCCGTGTAGATGATGGCCTAACAGGAGGCTTTAAAATTTTCTTTCTAGTGTCCTTCGTTTGGGAGAAAAATGCAAAGGTACAAGACAGCTTTTCCTTGCCAATATCTCTCTTTTGCAAAGAGCTGCGCATTGGAAAATTCAGGGCTATGCCGTGTAGATGATGGCCTAACAGGAGGCTTTAAAATTCCAAACGAAGGACACTAGAAAGAAAATTTTAAAGCCTCCTGTTAGGCCATCATCTACACGGCATAGCCCTGAATTTTCCAATGCGCAGCTCTTTGCGATTACAATCCAACCTGAATCAGGCTCTATTACCTATCACAATGCACTGCAGGTAGTACAAAATGGGGTTAATATAGGAGAAAAACCCCCAGAGCTGTGCTCCTTAACTGTCCCTGGTGGCTAGTGGAGCGGCTGCCCAGTAATCAGTGTCCACGCCAGTGCGCACACGGCCCGCCCCCTACAGCCACGCTGGATCTCGGTATAGTGTGGGCACAGAAGCCCCTTACCTCCCTTTCATCAGCGGCCTCGTGATCCCTGAGGGCGGTGTGTGTGTGACTGACCTTAGGAAGAAACCGGAGCCTCCGCTGCAGTGACCCAGCAACCAGGGCACGGGAGTATACTGCGCCGCTGGGAGTGATGGAGCTGCAGTAAAGATGTCTATTAGACCTAGCCTGCTGCAGCCCTTGTAGATTCTTATAAAAAAAGTTCTTCTTTTCTTGTCAAAATTAATAGCTAAGAATAGGCTGCCTGAGGCAGCCCCCTGTTAAGTGGCCTGCTACTGAAGGCACCAACTACAAACTGAGCTCCCTGTTCATGGAAGCGAGGTTATAGAGCAGGGGGCGCTGAGCATCTTGGGAACAGTCAAAAGCTTTGAGCCTGTTGGTGCCTCTGATCAAGATCCTACTCTACACCCCAATGTGAATCCTTGTGGAGTCCAGTGTACCCCACAGAAGAAATGAATGTGTCACACCCATTGGCAGCAACATTAGAATAGCTGCTGATGGGCACAATTGAGAAAGGAAGGGGGGAAAACATTTGAATCCAGCACATATATGTAATTTGAATATGTAATTTGTACCTTCCTACTTTAAAATGTAATGGATGAACCTCACCCTGTGAGAACTATCTTTATGATCAAGAGATCTCATATGCAAGATAAGTATGTGTTGGCAGAGGCGCTCACTGGGCAGAGATGCTGATCGCATCTCTGGCATGTGCCGGTGCACTGCGGCACCAGCACACACACATACTTCAGACCTGATCTCCTGTTGTGTGAATATGCACAGCAGAGATCAGGTCTGAATTAGGCCCTATATACAGCTGTCAGTAAGGCAGGGATCTGCTGCTGCCAGTGAGGCAGGGATCTGCTGCTGCCAGTGAGGCAGGGATCTGCTGCTGCCAGTGAGGCAGGGATGTGCTGCTGTCAGTGAAGCAGTGATCTGCTGCTGTCAGTGAGGCAGTGATCTGCTGCTGTCAGTAAGGCAGGGATGTGCTGCTATAAGTGAGGCAGGGATGTGCTGCTGTCAGTGAAGCAGGGATGTGCTGCTGTCAGCAAGGCAGTGATCTGCTGCCCACTATCTCCCTATCACCCCTGCCTGAGTCACACACTTTCCCTGTCACCCCTGCCCCAGTTACCCACTATCTCCCAGTCACCGCTGCCTCAGTTAACCACTATACCTGCGACCCCTGCCTCAGTCACCCACTATACCAGTCACCCCTGCTTTAGTCACCCACTATCTCTGTCACCCCGGCCTCAGTCACCCACTATCTCCCACTCATACATGCTTCAGTCACCCACTATCTCCCAGTCATCCCTGCCTCAGTCACCTACTGACACCAGTGCAGACATTTCTGCTGCGGCCTCTCCACTCTCCAGCGTGAACGTCCTGACGACTGAGGAAATCCGCTTCCCAGTTGAGGACTCCGGGAATGAACACTGCCGATATTGCTGGCAGATGACGTTCTACCCAACTGAGGATTTTTGATACTTCAAGCTTTGCTATGCAATTTCGAGTGCCGCCTTGATGATTTGTGTACACTACCGTGGTGGCGTTGTCCGATTGTACTTGAACAGGCCTGTTCTGTACTAGAGGCAGGGCCAGTGTCAATGAATTGAACACTGCCTGCAATTCCAGAATGTTTATCGGGAGGAGAGATTCCTCCCTGGTCCACCGATGGTGAAGGGTCGTCATCACGGCCATGACCTTGGTGAATTTCCGAGGTGCCGTGGCCAAACCAGAAGGCAGTACCTGAAATCCAAAAACTAACCAGGCACAACACTGCTTAGCTTCCAACATCAGATGAGATTGGACATATCCAGTGTGATGCGGCTGTAGATGATTTTTGCTGTTTCTAACTTCTACTTCTAACTACTGGTACATCAATGAATAAGTTTCAAAATAGAATGCATCAAGAGAACGGTGTTGGTAGTATAAAACTACCTACAGCACCTGGTATTCCCAGGTGGTCTCACATCCAAGAACAAACCAGGCCTAAAATCAGGTGATATTGGGCATATACAGTGTGGTGTGGCTGTAGATGAGCTTAGTGGTTTCTGTTAGAGTTCTTCTACTTCTAACTACTCGTACATAAATGAGTAAGCGGACGATTTATTAAACCTGGTGAAATGATAATTTGCATGGTGATAAAGTACCAGCCAATCAGCTCCTAATTGCCATGTCACAGGCTGGGTTTGAAAAATGACAGTTAGGAGCTGACTGGCTGGTACTTTATCACCTTGCACTTTATCAGTTCACCAGGCTTAATAGATCTGCCCCAATGTTTCAAAATGGAATGCATCAAGAGAACGGTGTTAGTATTGTAAAAATACACACAGCTCCTGGTATTTCCTGGTGGTCTCCCATCCAAGTACTAAAACCAGGACCAACACTGCTCAGCTTCCATGATCAGGAGAGATTGGGCAAATCCAGTGTGCTGTGGCTGTAGATGAGCTGGTGGTTTTTATTACAGCTCTTCTACTTCTAACTTCTGGTACATAAAAGAATACATGTAAAAATTAAATGTACCAAGAAAATGGTGTTGGTAGTTTAAAAACACCTAAAGAATCTGATACTACCAAGCAGTCTCCCATCCATGTATTAACAAAGTCCAATACTGCTTTGCTTCAAAAATCAAATGAGATTGGGCATATCCAGTGTGGTGTGGCTTTAGATAAGCTTTGTGGTTTCTGTTAGAGCTCTTCTACTTCTAACTACTGGTACATTAATGAATATGTATAAGGTTGTAGTTTATCCAATATGCCTTTACTACCTTACCTTTCAACCCCCCCTCCCCTCTTCTCCTTATAGCTTCCTTAGTTCTCTCCTCCTCATGTGTGCGTTATTTGTTTTCTCATACGTCCTAGATGATGCTGGGGTCACATTAAGAACCTTGGGGTATAGACTGGATCCGCAGGAGACATGGGCACTTTAAGACTTTCAAAGGGTGTGAACTGTCTCCTCCCTCTATGCCCCTCCTCCAGACTCCAGTTTTAGTATTGTGCGCAGTGATACTGGATGCACTACAGGGGAGCTCTACTGAGTTTCTCTGAAAAGACTTGTTAGTTTTTTTTATTTTCAGGGAGGCTGCTGGCAACAGTCTCCCTGCTTCGTGGGACTTAGGGGAGAGAAGTATGACCAACTTCTAGTGAGTTCAATAGCTCTGCTTCAGGCTGACAGGACACCATTAGCTCCTGAGGGTGCTGATCGCTGGGTACGCCTAGATGCACACTCCCGCAGCCTGCCGTCACCCCCTTACAGAGCCAGAAGACAGGTGAGTAGCAGAAGAACAGAAGACTTCTTCTCCAGTGATGGCATTCTGAGGTACCGAGCAGCGAGCGGAACGCTGCGCGCCATGCTCCCACACAAACACAGGCACTGTAGGGTGCAGGGCACGGGGGGGGGGGCACCCTGGGCAGCATAAATTCCTCACAAAAGGCTGGAAAAAGTGGACATTAGTGCCTGGGCACTGTCCTTACCCCGCTAGCGTAATTAATTATTTCTGAGCAGGACAGATACGCGCCATTACAGTAGCGGGGCTTCTTCCTCACCTCACCAGAACATCTTTAGAGCATTACAAGTCTATCACTATAGAGTTTATTATTTCCCAGACTGTGTACTTTTGGCGCTGGATTGTGAGCTGAAAAATCCTCTGTGTCCCTCTGACAGATTTACTGACGGTCTGTCCCCCATAAGCCGATGTGTCTGTGGGTACTTGGTACATGTGTGTCAACATGTCGATGGCTGAATGTTTTTCCCAAGAGGAAACTATATTAGGAATGCAGACATATGATGGTGGCCCTGTTGGCACCACCAATAACTGACTGGGTAAAAGTTTCAGTAATATCAGAGTAAGGTTGGATAAATCTGTGTCCCAGACACAGACGTAGAGAATAGATGTGATGTTCATGGCTATGTTTCTTTTCCCTCAGGCTCCGCGGGGTCGCAAAAATGTTATTTTGCCCAGTTACTACACACTGATACTGACACGGATACTGATTCCTATGTCGACCATAATGTTTCCTGATTAGATCCAATATTGGCAAGGAGCATTCAGTACATGATTGTGGATATTAAGGACATATTAAAATCACTGAAGACCCTGCTGTTCCTGAGAAAGGGGTCTATATGTATGTATATATAGATATATAATGAAAGCTGATGTAACGTTCCTCCATCTCTGTTTGAGAAAGTCTGGGCCAGCTCGACAAGATGGTTTCAAATCCCCAAAAGGATTCTGGTTGTTTATTCATTTCCCGCCGCGGACAGAATAAAGTGGGAGTCACCCCCTGTTCTGCACGGGGCCCTGTCACAAATCCAGCGGATCGTATGCAGGAAGCTACATTATTTCTAGTTATGTAACCAAGGGTACATTACTTAGACCTGCCATTACATGTGCATGGGTGAGTAGTAGTATTCAAGAATTGGTCGAATACCTTGTCATCCGATATAGATACCTTGGAGAGATGGGATACTCCTTACGTTGTATCATATCAAGGACACTGCAGCATACTTACGTGAGACTGCAAGGGATATAGGACTCTTGAGTTCACGGGCCAATTTCATGGCAGTCTCGGATAGGAGGGCATTGTGGATTCACCAAGAGAATGCTGATGCTGACTCCAAGAAGAAAGGGAGTCCCTTCCCTATGAAGGTGAAGCGTTGTTTGGTGACTGCCTAGTTAATTTGATCTCGGCAGCTCCCGCAGGTAAGTCAACCTTCTTGCCCTATGTTCCCTCCCAACGGATGAAGACGCATCATTATCTGATGCAGTCATTTCGGCCCAATAGATATGCAAGAAGTTAAGATTCCCCTTTCTTTGCAGGTAGAGGAAGGAGAAGAGGGAAGAGGTCTGCATCCTCTTCAAGATCGCAGGAGCAGAGATCATCCTCTGCTTCTGCCAAATCCACCGCATGACGCTGGGGCTCTCTTGCAGGAGCCCGCACCAGTGGGGGCACGTCTAAAACTCTTCAGTCAGTTCTGGATTCATTTGGACATGGACTCGTGTGTTTTACAAATAGTGTCCCAAGGGTACAAACTGGGGTTTCAAGACGTTCCCCCTCACCGATTGTTCAAATCGGCTTTAGTCAGCAGGGAGAAGGTTTTTATTCAAGCCTCTTCGTGGTCCCTAAGCCGGACAGCTCAGTCAGACCAATCTGAAATCTGAAATCCCTCAATTTCTACCTAAGGAAATTAAATTTCAAGATGGAATCTCTCAGTGCAGTGATCTCCAGTCCGGAGGAAGGAGATTTCATGGTTTTGGTAGACATAAAGGATGCCTACTTACATGTTCCCATTTAGCCTCTGCATCAAGCTACCTGAGGTTTGCAATTCAGTATTGTCATTACCAATTTCAGACATTGCCGTTTGGTCTGTCCACGGCTCTGAGGATTTTCACCAGGGTGATCGCAAGCAAGGAGTAACAATTATCCCGTACTTGGATGATCTTTTGATAAAGGCGAAATCCAGGGACCAGTTAGTGCAAAACATTGCACTCTCCCTGACAGTTCTTCAACAACATAGTTGGCTCCTAAACTTGCCAAAATCGCAGTTGGTCCCAATGACGCGGTTGTTGTTTTTGGGAGTGATACTGGGCACAGAAGAGGTTTTCTTCCAGTGGAAAGGCTCTGGAGATCCAGAGTCTGGTCAAACAAATTCTGAAACCAGCAAGAGTGTTAATCCATCAATGCATTTGGTTGCTGGGTAAGATGGTTGCGGCCTACGAGCCCATTCAGTTTGGCTGGTTCCATGCCAGAGTGTTCCAGTGGGACCTGTTGGACAAGTGGTCCGGATCCCACCTACACACGCACCGGAGGATAATCCTGTCTTCCAAGACCAGAATCTCACTCCATTGGTGGCTGCACAGTTCTCACCTCCTAGAGGGGCGAAGGTTCGGGATCCAGGACTGGATCCTAGGGACCATGGATGCAACCCTCCGAGGCTGGGGAGCAGTCACACAGGGGGAAAACGTCCAAGGAAGATGGTCAAGTCGGGAAAGTTGTCTCCACATAAATGTTCTGGAGTTAAGGGCCATTTAATAACTGCAGACACAGTACGCACTGGGACGGGTGCCCAGCATCCTCTACGGAATAAGAGAAAAGGATTTACCTGTAGGTATTAAAATCCTATTTTCTCTAACGTCCTAGAGGATGCTGGGGACTCCGTAAGGACCATGGGGATAGACGGCTCCGCAGGAGACATGGGCACTTTAAGAAAGACTTTAGTTCTGGGTGTGCACTGGCTCCTCCCTCTATGCCCCTCCTCCATACCTCAGTTTGATACTGTGCCCAGTGGAGACTGGGTGCTTTTCAGGAGCTCTCCTGAGCTTTCTGACAGAAAGTATTTTGTTAGGTTTTTAATTTTCAGGGAGCACTGCTGGCAACAGACTCCTTGCATCGAGGGACTGAGGGGAGAGAAGCAGCCCTACTCTCCGAGTTGCAAGGTCCTGCTTCTTAAGCTACTGGACACCATTAGCTCCAAAGGGATTAGCTCCAAAGGGATTGGTACGCAGGATCTCACCCTCGCCGTCCGTCCCAGAGCCGCGCCGCCGTCCCCCTCGCAGAGCCGGAAGATAGAAGCCGGGTGAGTATGAGAAGAAAAGAAGACTTCAGAGGCGGCAGAGGACTTCATGATCTTCATTGAGGTAACGCACAGCACTGCAGCTGTGCGCCATTGCTCCCATACACCTCACATACTCCGGTCACTGTAAGGGTGCAGGGCGCAGGGGGGGCGCCCTGGGCTGCAATATAAACCTCTTTTTGGCAGAAATATAACATATATACAGCTGGGCACTGTATATATGTATGAGCCCCCGCCAATTGTACAGTTTAAGCAGGACAGAAGCCCGCCGCCGAGGGGGCGGGGCTTCTCCCTCAGCACTCACCAGCGCCATTTTTTCTCCACAGCACCGCTGAGAGGAAGCTCCCCGGACTCTCCCCTGCTTATACCACGGTAGACAAGAGGGTTGAAAAGAGAGGGGGGGGGGCACATAATTTGGCGCAAATTACTTACAGCAGCGCTACTGTGCAAACATTAAGTTACTGTGCTATTCCTGGGTTATATAGCGCTGGGGTATGTGCTGGCATACTCTCTCTCTGTCTCTCCAAAGGGCAGAGCCGGCCATAGGCATAGGCAAACTAGGCAATTGCCTAGGGCATTTGATATGCCTAGGGGCATCAGCAACTTCTGCTGATTAAAATGATATGCGGCATGCCTATATTCTGTGTGTAGCATTTCATATGCAGATACAGCCACAGTCTCACACAGTATATAGGCGTGCTGCATATCATTTTAATCGGCAGAAGCTGCGTGTGCATCCTAACAACATAGCAATGCAAATAAGATGCATTTTAATAAAAAAAAGGTGCCCCAACGTTAGCATTGAGGCAAGATTTATGAGGACACATCTGTATCCAAGCAGAGGCAGAGGTCACAGTGTTAGTGGCAGTGTGAGTGCTGTGTGCATGTGAGTGGGTTGATTGTGCAGTAGTGTTCGGAATATGAGTAAGGAGCATTATGTGTGTCATGTAAAAATGCATTAATAATGTGCAACATATGGGTAAGGGGCACTATGTGTGTCATTATGTGTATAAGGGCATTAATAATGTGCGGCATATGTGTAAGGGACATTGGTGGTCATTCCGAGTTGTTCGCTCGGTAATTTTCTTCGCATCGCAGCGATTTTCCGCTAATTGCGCATGCGCAAGGGTGGTCATTCCGAGTTGTTCGCTCGGTAATTTTCTTCGCATCGCAGCGATTTTCCGCTAATTGCGCATGCGCAATGTTCGCTCTGCGACTGCGCAAAGTAAATTTGCTATGCAGTTAGGTATTTTACTCACGGCATTACGAGGTTTTTTCTTTGTTCTGCTGATCGTAGTGTGATTGACAGGAAGTGGGTGTTTCTGGGCGGAAACTGGCCGTTTTATGGGTGTGTGTGAAAAAACGCTGCCGTTTCTGGGTAAAACGCGGGAGTGTCTGAAGAAACGGGGGAGTGTCTGGGCGAACGCTGGGTGTGTTTGTGACGTCAAACCAGGAACGAAACTGACTGAACTGATCACAGTTGTCGAGTAAGTCTGGAGCTACTCAGAAACTGCTAAGAAGTGTCTATTCGCAATTCTGCTAATCTTTCGTTCGCAATTTTGATAAGCTAAGATTCACTCCCAGTAGGCGGCGGCTTAACGTGTGCAATGCTGCTAAAAGCAGCTTGCGAGCTAACAACTCGGAATGAGGGCCATTATGTGTAAAAGGGCATTAATAAAGGTTGTCATAATGTGTAAGACGCATTATGTTTATAAGGACATTAGTGATGTGTCTCATATGTGTAAGGGGCATTACTGTGTGGAATTATGTGTATAAATGCATTACTAATGTGTGGCATTATGTGTATAAGGTGCTCTAATATGTAGCGTTGCGTATAGAAAGGGCATTTACTGTGTCGTCTAATGTGAATAAAGAGCAATAGGGTGTGGTGTAATGTAAATAAGGAGCAATTCAGTGTGATGTAATGTGAATAAGGAGCACTACTGTGAGAAGTAACGTTTATAAGGTAAAGTAATACTACTGTGGGATGTAATGTGAATTATGGACACTATCGCGTGATCAAATGTGAATAAAATTGCAGTACTGTGTGGCGGAATTTTAATTGGGGGTACTATTGTGAGGACATGCCCATTGCCAGCAAAAACACACCCCTTTTTGGACTGTGCGCCAAATGTGCGAACTGTTCCTGTTTAAAATATAGGGGGTACAAACACCAAAATAAGTACTGTTATGGGTGAGGGTTGATGGTGCTGGGAAAGAGGTGCAAGGTCAGAGGCGGAACCAGCGGTGGTGCTAGGGGGCACCAGGCAAAATCTTGCCTAGGGCATCATATTGGTTAGGGCCAGCTCTGCCAAAGGGCCTTGTGGGGGAAATGTCTTCAGTAAAAGCATTCCCTGTGTGTGTGGTGTGTCGGTACGCGTGTGTCGACATGTCTGAGGAAGAAGGCTATATTAGAGAGGAGCGGGAGCAAATGAATGTGGTGTCTCCGCCAACACCTGATTGGATGGATATGTGGAATGTTTTAAATGCTAGTGTAAACTCATTGCACAAAAGATTAGACAAGGCTGAAGCTTTGGGACAGTCAGGGTCTCAACCCATGCCTGATCCTATGTTGCAGGGACTGTCAGGGTCTCATAAGTGCCCACTATCCAGATTGTTGACACAGATACCGACACGGATTCTGACTCCAGTGTCGATTACGATGATGCAAAGTTACAGCCAAAATTGGCAAAATACATTTGATATATGATTATGGCAATAAAAGATGTTTTGCACATCACAGAGGAGCCCCCTATCCCTGACAAGAGGGTACATATGTACAAGGGAAAGAAGCCTGAGGTAACCTTTTCCCCTCACACGAGCTGAACGAGTTATGTGAAAAAGCTTGGGAATCTCCTGCAGATTTCCAAAAGGATTCTTATGGCGTATCCTTTCCCATCAACGGATAGGTTACGATGGGAATCCTCCCCTTGGGTGGACAAAGCATTAACACGCTTATCCAAGAAGTTAGCCCTCCCGTCCCAGGATACGGCTACCCTCAAAGAGTCTGCTGACCGCAAACAGGAGATTACCCTGAAGTCCATTTATACACATTCAGGTACCTTACTCAGACCGGCAATTGCGTCGGCCTGGGTGTGTATGTGTAGTGCTGTAGCGGCATGGACGGATACTCTAGATAAGGATACTATTTTATTGCCCCTGGGGCATATAAGAGATGCTGTCCTATATATGTGTGTATGCAAACTACAGGTGGTGCTGCATGGCTCACACCCTTTTACTTGTCTTGTAGAGCAACTCTGGAGCTGTTACTGGGTCCAGCTGCTGCAAGAAATCAGCTTGAATGCTTCAGGGGCTGGGGCATGGCCAACATGAGCCCCACACTGATGGGGGTGTATAAAGCGATCTAGGGGTCATCCAAGCGCAACCCCACAAAGGCCGCCATGCCCTGCGTGACCATTTTCTCTTTTCATATGCAGACGAGGGTTGCAGCCAACTATAGCCATTGCTTGGATGACATCACCATATGCGAATCCATCTGCTGCAGGCCTTCCCCCAGGAATGCTTGCACTAGTTGTTGCATTTGGTTTGTTGTTTGGGGGGTGCTTCAGTATTAGGCAGCCTTCTGCCCTCACACATTCGTCTGAAAATGTGTTCTCCCTGCAGTTGTTGTCCCCAGATGAGAGTTCCCTTGTGCTGCCTCAGTTGAATCTCCTTTACTTGACGGAGGTGTGCCTGAGCAGCGGCCCTCCCCAGCCCTATCTCAAATCATACTTATTTTGCTTAGGTGATACCATGGTCATGAAGATTGTTTTCCCAGGGTGAGGTTCATTCATTGCATTCTGGGTATGCTGACCTCTGTGATTTCCCCAAATGTGGGAATCTCGACTGCATAATTTGTGGTAGGGGGGGGGGGACTGCATTTGTGCTTTCCCCTGGTTGGCTCTGGTATAATTTAGATCTCATTGTCTCAGGTCTCTCTCCCGCCTAGTTTGCTGTCTGTTTCCACTTCTCTTTTCTTGAGCCCCTCCCTTCTATGCCCTTGCGCACTATCCTGACTTCTCCCGTCTGCTTACTTTGTGCCTTCCAACGCACAATGCGAACTACAGGTGGTGTTGCAGGGCCCACACCCTTTTATTTGCATTACAGAGCAGCTCTGGAGCTGTTACAGTGCCCAGCTGCTGCAAGAAATCAGCTTGAATGCTTCAGGGGCTGGGGCATGGCCAACATGAGCCCCACACCAAAGGAGGGTGGGGGGTGTTCAATGCGAACTAGGGGTCATCCAAGCGCCCCTTTTCTCTTTTCATATGCAGATTAGGGTTCCAGCCAACTTTGGCCCACTGCTTGGATGACATCACCGTATGCAAATCCGTCTGCTGCAGACCTTTCCCCAGGAATGCTTGTACTAGTTGTTGCATATGGTTTGATGTTTGAGGGTGCTTCAGTATTAGGCAGCCTTCCGCCCTCTCATTTTCATCTGAAAAGATGTGGTCTCCCTGCAGTTGTTGTCCCCAGACAAGAGTTCCCTTGTGCTTCCTCAGTTGAATCTCCTTAACTTGACGGGGGTGTGCTCGAGCAGTAGCCCTCCACAGCCCTATCCCAACACATGCTTTTCTTGCGTATGAGATCTCTTGATCATGAAGATAGTTCTCACAGGGTGAGGTTCATCCATTACATTTTAAAGTAGGAAGGTACAAATTACATATTCAAATTACATATATGTGCTGGATTCAAATGTTTTCCCCCCTTCCTTTCTCAATTGTGCCCATCAGCAGCTATTCTAATGTTGCTGCCAATGGGTGTGACACATTCATTTCTTCTGTGGGGTACACTGGACTCCACAAGGATTCACATTGGGGTGTAGAGTAGGATCTTGATCTGAGGCACCAACAGGCTCAAAGCTTTTGACTGTTCCCAAGATGCTCAGCGCCCCCTGCTCTATAACCTCGCTTCCATGAACAGGGAGCTCAGTTTGTAGTTGGTGCCTTCAGTAGCAGGCCACTTAACAGGGGGCTGCCTCAGGCAGCCTATTCTTAGCTATTAATTTTGACAAGAAAAGAAGAACTTTTTTTTATAAGAATCTACAAGGGCTGCAGCAGGTTAGGTCTAATAGACATCTTTACTGCAGCTCCATCACTCCCAGCGGCGCAGTATACTCCCGTGCCCTGGTTGCTGGGTCACTGCAGCGGAGGCTCCGGTTTCTTCCTAAGGTCAGTCACACACACACCGCCCTCCGGGATCACGAGGCCGCTGATGAAAGGGAGGTAAGGGACTTCTGTGCCCACACTATACCGTGATCCAGCGTGGCTGTAGGGGGTGGGCCATGTGCGCACTGGCGTGGACACTGATTACTGGGCAGCCGCTCCACTAGCCACCAGGGACAGTTAAGGAGCACAGCTCTGGGGGGTTTTTCTCTTATATTAACCCCATTTTGTACTACCCGCAGTGCATTGTGATAGGTAATAGAGCCTGATTCAGGTTGGATTGCAATCGCAATAAGCAATCCAACTGCAAAAATTGCTAAGAGCATACGCATGCGCCTGCATTTTCTGCGGCACCCCGCAGATAATGCGATCGCTTCTGACTGTCAATCGGTGCTGGGGGGGGGCAGCAACAATCCATTTCCAAGTCGGAGATGGAGCGGTGCATGGGCAGGGCTACAAAATGGGGTCGGCAACGGAGAAACAGGAGGCGTGGTCAGAGCTGCTGCATGACATCACATGCAGCAGCTGCGATCACAAAAATGGTGTCGGCTTCCTGCGCACACATACAGTCTGCACCAACAGGAGGCTAACCCATTTTTTATGATCACGCTGAACTGCACTGAGACTGCAATTTCAGCGTGGTCAAGAAGGGAGGCGGCATGCTGGGTGGCCCCAGCATGCGAACCAAAGGATTGCAAATTCTGTTACTTAGCAGAATTTGCAATCCTTACTGAATTAGGCCCATTGATTACAAAATGTATTTGTAAATATTTGAAGTTTTTCTTCAGGGACTAACACAAAAGATGCTTGGGGCTACTAACACATGGGTAAGCCACGTAAAGCTTCCCATGGGTCAGTGGCATCACAACGGGGTTGCGGCCCACACCCGAGTGTCACCCGCCAAGGGGGGTGACACCAAAGTGCCGGCTCCTCTTCAGTGACAGAATATGGGTGTTTCACTGTAACATTACGTGCAACACCCAGTTTCTGTCACTGTGCAGGAGCCAGCACCACTCACACACTAGTCCCCGGGTGCAGCACTCAACCCCCGGGATACCCGGAGCAACAAAATGGAGATTCAGGAAAACAGGCCACACCCCTACCTATGAGACCATGCCTCCTTTTTACCATTGCGCTGCTTATCTGCGCGCACTGCATTACAATCTCCCTCGCTGCCTCTCTGGGTGTCACCAATGATAGTGACACCTTTGCCATGCTTGTAGCAGCTGGTCCTAAGATCTACACCTCCAGCCCTGAGTGTTTGCCCTTGTGACTTGTTGATCATCATAGCGAAGCAGATTCTTACAGAAAACTGCAGGGGCTTAGATTGAAAAGAAAAACATTGACGAACCCATCATTTCAGCAACAGGGTCTGCCACACGGCTGACTGAAATGACTGGTTGGTTTGGGTCCCCACCAAAAAAGAAGCAATCAATCTCTCCTTGCACAAACTGGCTCTACAGAGGCAAGATGTCCACCTCATCATCCTCCGATTCCTCACCCCTTTCACTGTGTACATCGCCCCCCTCACATATTATTAATTCGTCCCCACTGGAATCCACCATCTCAGATCCCTGTGTACTTTCTGGAGGCAATTGCTGGTAAATGTCTCCACGGAGGAATTGATTATAATTCATTTTGATGATCATCATCTTCTCCACATTTTCTGGAAGTAACCTCGTACGCCGATTGCTGACAAGGTGAGTGGCTGCACTAAACACTCTTTTGGAGTACACACTGGAGGGAGGGCAACTTAGGTAGAATAAAGCCAGTTTGTGCAAGGGCCTCCAAATTGCCTCTTTTTCCTGCCAGTATACATACGGACTGTCTGACGTGCCTACCTGGATGCGGTCACTCATATAATCCTCCACCATTCTTTCAAAGGTGACAGAATCATATGTAGTGACAGTAGACGACATGTCAGTAATCGTTGCCAGGTCCTTCAGTCCGGACCAGATGTCAGCACTCACTCCAAACTGCCCTGCATCACCGCCAGCGGGTGGGCTCGGAATTCTTAGCCTTTTCCTTGCACCCCCAGTTGCGGGAGAATGTGAAGGAGGAGCTGTTGACGGGTCACGTTCCGCTTGACTTGACAATTTTCTCACCAGCAGGTCTTTGAACCTCTGCAGACTTGTGTCTGCCGGAAAGAGAGATACAATGTAGGTTTTAAATCTAGGATCGAGCACGGTGGCCAAAATGTATTGCTCTGATTTCAACAGATTGAATCCTGGTTAAGCGAATTAAGGGCTCCATCCACAAGTCCCACATGCCTAGCGGAATCGCTCTGTTTTAGCTCCTCCTTCAATGTCTCCAGCTTCTTCTGCAAAAGCCTGGCAGTGTCTGAACTGACTTCACGTGTGGCAAGTTCAAAGGGTTGCAGAACCTTACACAACGTTGAAATCATTCTCCACTGCGCTTGAGTCAGGTGCATTCCCCCTCCTTTGTCTATATCGTGGGTAGATGTATAGGCTTGAATGGCCTTTTGCTGCTCCTCCATCCTCTGAAGCATATAGAGGGTTGAATTCCACCTCGTTACCACCTCTTGCTTCAGAGGATGGCAGGGCAGGTGCAGGAATGTTTGGTGGTGCTCCAGTCTTCGGCACGCGGTGGCTGAATGCAGAAAGTGGCCCGCAATTCTTCGGGCCACCGACAGCATCTCTTGCACGCCCCTGTCGTTTTTTTAAATAATTCTGCACCACCAAATTCAATGTATGTGCAAAACATGGGACGTGCTGGAATTTGCCCAGATGTAATGCACGCACAATATTGGTGGCATTGTCCGATGTCACAAATCCCCAGGAGAGTCCAATTGGGGTAAGCCATTCTGCGATGATGTTCCTCAGTTTCCGTAAGAGGTTGTCAGCTGTGTGCCTCTTATGGAAAGCGGTGATACAAAGCGTAGTCTGCCTAGGAACGAGTTGGCATTTGCGAGATGCTGCTACTGGTGCCACCGCTGCTGTTTTTGCTGCGGGAGGCAATACATCTACCCAGTGGGCTGTCACAGTCATATAGTCCTGAGTCTGCCCTGCTCTACTTAACCACGGACATGTGGACTAGTGGACCTTGGGTACAACTGCATTTTTTAGGACACTGGTGACTCTTTTTCTGAGGTCTGTGTACATTTTCGGTATCGCCTGCCTAGAGAAATGGAACCTAGATGGCATTTGGTACCGGGGACACAGTACCTCAATCAAGTCTCTAGTTGCCTCTGAATTAACGATGGATACCGGAACCACGTTTCTCACCACCCAGGCTGACAAGACCTGAGTTATCCGCTTTGCAGCAGGATGACTGCTGTGATATTTCATCTTCCTCGCAAAGGACTGTTGGACAGTCAATTGCCTACTGGAAGTAGTACAAGTGGTCTTCCGACTTCCCCTCTGGGATGACGATCGACTCCCAGCAGCAACAACAGCAGCGCCAGCAGCAGTAGGCGTTACACTCAAGGATGCATCGGAGGAATCCCAGGCAGGAGAGGACTCGTCAGACTTGCCAGTGACATGGCCTGCAGGACTATTGGCTTTCCTGTCTAAGGAGGAAATTGACACTGAGGGAGTTGGTGGTGTGGTTTGCAGGAGCTTGGTTACAAGAGGAAGGGATTTAGTGGTCAGTGGACTGCTTCCGCTGTCATCCAAAGTTTTTGAACTTGTCACTGACTTATGATTAATGCTGCAGGTGACGTATAAGGGAGGATGTTCTGAGGTGGTTAACGTCCTTACCCCTACTTATTACAGCTTGACAAAGGCAACACACGGCTTGACACCTGTTGTCCGCATTTGTGTACAGGATGCATACCTTCATGTCCCCATTTATCCATCTCATCAGGCGTACCTCAGATTTGCGGTACAGGATTGTCATTGCCAATTTCAGACGTTGCTGTTTGGTCTCTCCACGGCCCAGAGAATTTTCACCAAGGTAATGGCGGAAATGATGGTTCTCCTGCGTAAGCAAGGTGTCACAATTATCCCGTACTTGAGCGATCTCATAAAAGCGAGATCAAGAGAGCAGTTGCTGAACAGCGTATCACTTTCACTGAAAGTGTTACAGCAACACGGCTGGATTTTCAATATCCCAAAGTCGCAGTTGGTTTCTACGACTCGTCTGTCTTTCTTGGGCATGATTCTGGACACAGACCAGAAGAGAGTTTATCTCCCGATAGGAAAGGCCCAGGAACTCATGACTCTTGTCAGGAACCTATTGAAACCAAAACTTGTGTCAGTGCATCACTGCACTCGAGTCCTGGGAAAGATGGTGGCATCATACGAAGCCATTCCATTCGGCAGGTTCCATGCGAGGACTTTCCAATGGGACCTACTGGACAAGTGGTCTGGGTCACATTTGCAGATGCATTGGTTGATCACCCTGTCCCCCAGGGTCAGGGTATCACTCCTGTGGTGGCTGCAGAGTGCTCACCTTCTCGAGTGACGCAGATTCGGCATTCAGGACTGGATCCTGGTGACCACAGAGGCAAGCCTCCAAGGTTGGGGAGCAGTCACACAGGGAAGAAATATCCAAGGTCTTTGGTCAAGTCAAGAGACTTGTCTTCACATCAACATCCTGAAACTAGGGGCCATATACAATGCCCTACGTCAAGCGGAGACCTTACTTCGCGACCAACCGGTTCTGATCCAGTCAGACAACGTCACCGCAGTGGCTCATGTAAACCGCCAAGGCGGCACAAGGAGCAGAGTGGCGATGGCACAAGCCACCAGAATTCTTCGCTGGGTGGAGAATCACGCAAGCGCACTGTCAGCAGTGTTCATTCTGGGAGTGGACAACTGGGAAGCAGACTTCCTCAGCAGACACGACCTACATCCGGGAGAGTGGGGACTTCATCAGGAAGTCTTTGCACAGATTACAAGTCGGTGGGAACTGCCACAGATAGACATGATGGCGTCCCGGCTCAAAAAAAGCTACAGAGGTATTGCGCAAGGTCAAGAGACCCTCAGGCAGTAGCTGTAGACACCCTAGTGACACCGTGGGTGTTCCGGCCGGTCTATGCATTTCCTCCTCTTCCTCTCATACCCAAGGTGTTAAGGATAATAAGACAAAGAGGAGTGAGAACAATCCTCATTGTTCCAGATTGGCCACGGAGGACCTGGTATCCGGATCTGCAGGAAATGCTCACAGAAGATCCGTGGCCTCTTCCTCTAAGACAGGACCTGTTGCATCAGGGGCCCTGTCTGTTCCAAGACTTACCGCGGCTGCGTTTGACGGCATGGCGGTTGAATGCCGGATCCTAGCAGTGAAAGGCATTCCGGTTGAGGTCATCCCTACGCTGATAAAGGCTAGGAAGGATGTAACGTCAAAACATTACACCGTATATGGTGAAATTATGTTTCTTGGTGTGAGGCCAGGAATGCTCCTACGGAAGAATTCCATCTGGGCCGTTTCCTTCACTTCCTACAAACTGGAGTGAATTTGGGCCTAAAATTAGGCTCTATTAAGGTCCAGATTTCGGCCTTATCCATTTTCTTTCAAAAAGAATTGGTTTCTCTTCCAGAAGTTCAGACTTTTGTAAAAGGAGTGCTGCATATTCAGCCTCCTTTTGTGCCTCCGGTGGCACCTTGGGACCTTAACGTGGTGTTAAGTTTTCTAAAATCACACTGGTTTGAACCACTTAAAACGGTGGAGTTAAAATATCTCACATGGAAGGTGGTCATGTTATTAGCCTTGGCTTCGGCTAGGCGAGTGTCGGAATTAGCGGCTTTGTCACATAAAAGCCCATATTTGGTGTACCATGTGGATAGAGCGGAATTGCGGACCCGTCCTCAATTCCTACCAAAAGTGGTCTCATCTTTTCACATGAACCAACCTATTGTGGTGCCTTTGGCTACGCGTGACTTGGAGGATTCCGAGTTACTTGATGTGGTCAGGGCTTTGAAAATTTACGTGGCCAGGACGGCTAGAGTCAGGAAAACTGAAGCGCTGTTTGTCCTGTATGCAACCAACAAGATTGGTGCCCCTGCTTCAAAGCAGGCTATTGCTCGCTGGATTTGTAACACGATTCAGCAAGCGCATTCTATGGCTGGATTGCAGTTACCGAAATCGGTCTAGGCCCATTCCACGAGGAAAGTGGGCTCTTCTTGGGCGGCTGCCCGAGGGGTCTCGGCACTACAGCTGTGTCGAGCTGCTACTTGGTCAGGTTCAAACACCTTTTCAAAATACTATAAGTTTGATACCCTGGCTGAGGAGGAACTCATGTTTGCTCAATCGGTGCAGCAGAGTCATCCGCACTCTCCCGCCCGTTTTGGAGCTTTGGTATAATCCCCATGGTCCTTACGGAGTCCCCAGCATCCTCTAGGATGTTAGAGAAAATAAGATTTTAAACCTACCGGTAAATCTTTTTCTCGTAGTCCGTAGAGGATGCTGGGTGACCGTCCCAAGTGCGGACTACTTCTGCAATACTTGTATATAGTTATTGCTTCAATAAGGGTTATGTTAGAGTTGCACCAATCCTGCACTGATGCTACAGTATGTTGTTTTTTCGTACTCATAACTGGGTAGTTTATCACAAGTTATACGGTGTGATTGGTGTGGCTGGTATGAATCTTGCCCTGGATTAACAAAATCCTTTCCTCATACTGTCAGTCTCCTCTGGGCACAGTTTCTCTAACTGTGGCATAGAGGGGCATAGAGGGAGGAGCCAGTGCACACCCAGAACTAAAGTCTTTCTTAAAGTGCCCATGTCTCCTGCGGAGCCCGTCTATCCCCATGGTCCTTACGGAGTCCCCAGCATCCTCTACGGACTACGAGAAAAAGATTTACCGGTAGGTATAAAATCTTATTTTCTACTTTATTCTTTTCTATCCTAGTTTATTACGACCAACTTTCATCCAAGGAGTTTGATATTCTACTACCTGCATGCAATTTAAATTGCTTAAATTGTTTATATGGTTGATTTGTCCTTCACAATCCATAATCTGCAACTTGGATGTACTTGTGTCATTGAAAATCTTATAATAAAAATGTTTATATATTGAAAAAAAAAGTTATAAGACATATGCCTACCTACTAAATGGGGTAAAATTAGGGGATTCTGTACTGGAAAAGGACTTAGGTGTCCTCATAGATAGCAAGCTAAGCAGTAGTACCCAAAGTAGGACTGCAGCAAAGAAGGCTAATAAGATATTAGCATGCATAAAACGGGGTATTGATGCTAGGGACGAGAGTATTATACTCCCGTTATATAAATCACTAGTGAGGCCACACCGTACTACAAAAAGGATATCCTGGAGCTTGAAAAGGTACAGAGGAGGGCGACCAAACTAATTAAGGGCATGGAGATGATGGCATACAAGGAAAGGCTTGAAAGACTAGGCATGTTTACATTGGAAAAGCGGAGACTAAGAGGGGATATGATCAACATCTACAAATATATAAGGGGACAATACACAGAGCTTGCGTGGGACCTGTTTCTGGTTAGATCAACACAGAGGACTCGTGGACACTCGCTCAGGTTAGAGGAGAGGAGATTCCGCACAATACAGCGTAAAGGCTTTTTCACGGTAAGGACAATACGTGTTTGGAATTCCCTGCCCGAGGGAGTTGTAATGGCGGAATCTGTCAACACCTTTAAGAATGGGTTAGATAAATTCCTATTGGATAAGGATATCCAGGGGTATGGTGCATAGTCATGCATTATAATTACTATAAATAGGGATAAAATGCAATGGCTGACAGCAGCATCAGTCAGACATTTTAGTAAAATCATCATGCATAGGACACCACAAATAGGTTGAACTCGATGGACAATTGTCTTTTTTCAACCTCAGATACTATGTTACTATGTTACTATGTAATATTTGAAGAAACAAAATAAAATAAAGCTATGTATTGGGTTTCACTAACAAGCACATTGGAAGACTTGACTACTGTTAAAAGACATGCATTACATGGTATAGAGCCACAAACCACAATGTAGTAAAATAAAAACAAACTTACATGTGTATCAAACCTATGTGAGGCTTTTATTGATAGTGCAAGATCAACACTCTATCAACTGTGCAAACTAGACTGCACATAAATGCCATAAAATTTATCTGAGATTTTAGTAAATAAGGCCTGTTGCTGTCCGGGTCACACAGCCGTCACGGCCCCGCCCCCATACGGTCCGGTCATGTCTGCGTTGTCCTGACTGTGCCCCCAAAATGGCGGCACAACGCCGCTGGCCCGACTCCTCCTGCCCAGTGACCGCCTCTACCTGTCAATCAGGCAGAGGCGCTCACTGGGCAGAGATGCTGATCGCATCTCTGGCATGTGCCGGTGCACTGTGGCACCAGCACACACGCACTTCAGACCTGATCTCCTGTTGTGTGAATATGCACAGCAGGGATCAGGTCTTAATTAGGCCCTATATACAGCTGTCAGTAAAGCAGGGATGTGCTGCTGCCAGTGAGGCAGGGATGTTCTGCTGTCAGTGAAGCAGTGATGTGCTGCTGTCAGTGAAGCAGTGATGTGCTGCTGTCAGCGAGGCAGTGATGTGCTGCTGTCAGCGAGGCAGGGATGTGCTGCTATAAGTGAGGCAGGGATGTGCTGCCGTCAATGAGGCAGGGATGTGCTGCCGTCAATGTTGCAGGGATGTGTTGCTGTCAACGTTGCAGGGATGTGCTGCTGTCAGTGAAGCAGGAATGTGCTGCTGCAGTGAGGCAGAGATATGCTGCCCACTATCTCCCTATCACCCCTGCCTGAGTCGCACACTTTCCCTGTCACCCCTGCCTCAGTTACCCACTATCTCCCAGTCACCGCTGCCTCAGTCAACCACTATACCTGCGACCCCTGCCTCAGTCTCTTACTGTCCCTGTCACCCCTGCCACAGTCATCCACTATCTCCCTATCATCCCTGCCTTATTCATTTATTATCCCTGTCACCCACTTTCTTCCCATACTTACCCAACCCCTTCCTATCACCCCTCCCTCAGTAACCAACTATCTCCCTGTCACCCCTGCCTAAGTCACCCACTATCACTGTCACCCCTGCATCAGTCACCCACTATCTCCCAGTCACCCCGGCTTCAGTCACCCACTATATCCCACTCATACATGCTTCAGTCACCCACTATCTCCCAGTCATCCCTGCCTCAGTCACCTACTGACACCAGTGCAGATATTTCTGCTGGAGCCTCTCCACTCTCCAGCGTGAACGTCCTGACGACTGAGGAAATCCGCTTCCCAGTTGAGGACTCCGGGAATGAACACTGCCGATATTGCTGGCAGATGACGTTCTACCCAACTGAGGATTTTTTTATACTTCCAGCTTTGCCATGCAGTTTCGAGTGCCGACTTGATGATTTGTGTACACTACCGTGGTGGCGTTGTCCGATTGTACTTGAACAGGCCTGTTCTGTACTAGAGGCAGGGCCAGTATCAATGAATTGAACACTGCCCGCAATTCCAGAATGTTTATCGGGAGGAGAGATTCCTCCCTGGTCCACCGATGGTGAAGGGTCGTCATCACGGCCATGACCTTGGTGAATTTCCGAGGTGCCGTGGCCAAACCAGAAGGCAGGACCTGAAATCCAAAAACTAACCAGGCACAACACTGCTTAGCTTCCAACATCAGATGAGATTGGACATATCCAGTGTGATGCGGCTGTAGATGATTTTTGCTGTTTCTAACTTCTACATCAATGAATAAGTTTCAAAATAGAATGCATCAAGAGAACGGTGTTGGTAGTATAAAACTACCTACAGCACCTGGTATTCCCAGGTGGTCTCACATCCAAGAACAAACCAGGCCTAAGATCAGGTGATATTGGGCATATACAGTGTGGTGTGGCTGTAGATGAGCTTAGTGGTTTCTGTTAGAGTTCTTCTACTTCTAACTACTAGTACATAAATGAATAAGCGGCCGATTTATTAAACCTGGTGGAATGATAATTTGCATGGTGATAAAGTACCAGCCAATCAGCTCCTAATTGCCATGTCACAGGCTGGGTTTGAAAAATGACAGTTAGGAGCTGACTGGCTGGTACTTTATCACCTTGCACTTTATCAGTTCACCAGGCTTAATAGATCTGCCCCAATGTTTCAAAATGGAATGCATCAAGAGAACGGTGTTGGTATTGTAAAAATACACACAGCTCCTGGTATTTCCTGGTGGTCTCCCATCCAAGTACTAAAACCAGGACCAACACTGCTCAGCTTCCATGATCAGGAGAGATTGGGCAAATCCAGTGTGCTGTGGCTGTAGATGAGCTGGTGGTTTCTGTTAGAGCTTTTCTACTTCTAACTTCTGGTACATAAAAGAATACATGTAAAAATTAAATGTACCAAGAAAAGGGTGTTGGTAGTTTAAAAACACCTAAAGAATCTGATAATACATGGATGGGAGACTGCTTGGTAGTAACAAAGTCCAATACTGCTTTGCTTCAAAGATCAAATGAGATTGGGCATATCCAGTGTGGTGTGGCTTTAGATAAGCTTTGTGGTTTCTGTTAGAGCTCTTCTACTTCTAACTACTGGTACATTAATGAATATGTATAAGGTTGTAGTTTATCCAATATGCCTTTACTACCTTACCTTACCCCCCCCCCCTCCCCTCCCCTCCTTATAGCTTCCTTTGTTCTCTCCTCGTGTGTGCGTTATTTGTTTTCTCATACGTCCTAGAGGATGCTGGGATCACATTAAGAACCATGGGGTATAGACGGGATCCGCAGGAGACATGGGCACTTTAAGACTTTCAAAGGGTGTGAACTGTCTCCTCCCTCTATGCCCCTCCTCCAGACTCCAGTTTTAGAATTGTGCCCAGTGAGACTGGATGCACTACAGGGGAGCTCTACTGAGTTTCTCTGAAAAGACTTATGTTAGTTTTTCTTATTTTCAGGGAGGCTGCTGGCAACAGTCTCCCTGCTTCGTGGGACTTAGGGGAGAGAAGTATGACCAACTTCTAGTGAGTTCAATGGCTCTACTTCTGGCTGACAGGACACCATTAGCTCCTGAGGGTGCTGATCGCTGGGTACGCCTAGATGCCCACTCCCGTAGCCTGCCATCACCCCCTTACAGAGCCAGAAGTCAGAAGACAGGCGAGTAGCAGAAGAACAGATGGCATTCTGAGGTACCACGCAGCGAGCGGAATGCTGTGCGCCATGCTCCCACACAAACACAGGCACTGCAGGGTGCAGGGCGTTGGGGGGGGGGGCACCCTGGGCAGCATAAATTCCTCACAAAAGGCTGGCAAAAGTGGACATTAGTGCCTGGGCACTGTCCTTACCCCACCAGCGTAATTAATTATTTGTTTCTGAGCGGGACAGAAGCGTGCCATTACAGCGGCGGGGCTTCTTCCTCACCTCACCAGCACATCTATAGAGCGTTACAAGTCTATCACTATAGAGTTTATTATTTCCCAGACTGTGTACTTTTGACGCTGGGTTGTGAGCTGAAAAATCCCATCTGTCCCTCTGACAGATTTACTGTAGGTCTATCCCCCATAAGCCGATGTGTCTGTGGGTACTTGGTACATGTGTGTCAACATGTCGGTGGCTGAATGTTTTTCCCAAGAGGAAACTATATTAGGAATGCAGACATATGATGGTGGCCCTGTTGGCACCACCAATAACTGACTGGGTGAAAGTTTCAGTAATATCAGAGTGAGGTTGGATAAATCTGTGTCCCAGACACAGACGTAGAGAAAAGATGTGATGTTCATGGCTATGCTTCTTTTCCCTCAGGCCCCGCAAAAATGTTATTTTGCCCAGTTACTACACACTGATACTGACTCGGATACTGATTCCTATGTCGACCATAATATTTCCTGATTAGATCCAATATTGGCAAGGAGCATTCAGTACATGATTGTGGATATTAAGGACATATTAACATCACTGAGGACCCTGCTGTTCCTGACAAAGGGGTCTATATGTATGTATATATAGATATATAATGAAAGCTGATGTAACGTTCCTCCATCTCTGTTTGAGAAAGTCTGGGCCAGCTCGACAAGATGGTTTCAAATCCCCAAAAGGTTTCCGGTTGTTTATTCATTTCCTGCCGCGGACAGAATAAAGTGGGAATCACCCCCTGTTCTGCATGGGGCCCTGTCACAAATCCAGCGGATCGTATGCAGGAAGCTACATTATTTCTAGTTATGTAACCACGGGTACATTACTTAGACCTGCCATTACATGCGCATGGGTGAGTAGTAGTATTCAAGAATTGGTCGAATACCTTGTGATCCGATATAGATATCCTGGAGACATGGGATGCTCCTTACGTTGGATCATATCAAGGACACTGCAGCATACTTACGACTGCAAGGGATATAGGACTCTTGAGTTCACGGGCCAATTTCATGGCAGTCTCGGATAGGAGGGCATTGTGGATTCACCAAGGGAATGCTGATGCTGACTCCAAGAAGAAAGGGAGTCTCTTCCCTATGAAGGTGAAGCCTTGTTTGGCGACGGCCTAGTTAATTTGATCTCGGCAGCTCCCGCAGGTAAGTCAACCTTCTTGCCCTATGTTCCCTCTCAACGGATGAAGACGCATCATTATCTAACGCAGTCATTTTGGCCCAATAGATATGCAAGAAGTTAAGATTCCCCTTTCTTTGCAGGTAGAGGAAGGAGAAGAGGGAAGAGGTCTGTAGCCTCTTCAAGATCGCAGGAGCAGAGATCGTCCTCTGCTTCTGCCAAATCCACTGCATGACGCTGGGGCTCTCTTGCAGGAGCCCACACCAGTGGGGGCACGTCTAAAACACTTCAGTCAGTTCTGGATTAATTTGGACCTGGACTCGTGGGTTTTACAAATAGTGTCCCAAGGGTACAAACTGGGGTTTCAAGACGTTCCCCCTCACCGATTGTTCAAATCGGCCTTAGTCAGCAGGGAGAAGGCTTTTATTCAAGCCTCTTCGTGGTCCCGAAGCCGGAAGGCTCAGTCAGACCAATCTGAAATCTGAAATCCCTCAATTTCTACCTAAAGAAATTCAATTTCAAGATGGAATCTCTCAGGGTAGGGATCTCCAGTCCGGAGGAAGGAGATTTCATGGTTTTGGTAGACATAAGGATGCCTACTTACATGTTCCGTTTAGCCACTGCATCAAGCTACCTGAGGTTTGCAATTCAGTATTGTCATTACCAATTTCAGACGTTGCCGTTTGGTCTGTCCACGGCTCCGAGGATTTTCACCAGGGTGATGGCGGAAATGATGGTTCTCCTTCGCAAGCAAGGAGTCACAATTATCCCGTACTTGGATGATCTCTTAATAAAGGCGAGATCCAGGGACCAGTTGTTGCAAAACATTGCACTCTCCCTGACAGTTCTTCAACAACATGGTTGGCTCCTAAACTTGCCAAAATCGCAGTTGGTCCCAATGACGCGGTTGTTGTTTTTGGGAGTGATACTGGACACAGAAGAGGTTTTCTTCCAGTGGAAAGGCTATGGAGATCCAGAGTCTGGTCAAACAAATTCTGAAACCAGCAAGAGTGTTAATCCATCAATGCATTCGGTTGCTGGGGAAGATGGTTGCGGCCTACGAGGCCATTCAGTTTGGCAGGTTCCATGCTAGAGTGTTCCAGTGGGACCTGTTGGACAAGTGGTCCGGATCCCACCTACACATGCACCGGAGGATAATCCTATCTTCCAAGACCAGAATATCACTCCATTGGCGGCTGCACAGTTCTCACCTCCTAGAGGGGCGATGGTTCGGGATCCAGGACTGGATCCTAGGGACCACGGATGCAACCCTCCGAGGCTGGGGAGCAGTCACACAGGGGGAAAACATCCAAGGAAGATGGTCAAGTCGGGAAAGTTGTCTCCACATAAATGTTCTGGAGTTAAGGGCCATTTAATAACTGCAGACACAGTACGCACTGGGACGGGTGCCCTGCATCCTCTACGGACTAAGAGAAAAGGATTTACCGGTAGGTATTAAAATCCTATTTTCTCTAACGTCCTAGAGGATGCTGGGGACTCTGTAAGGACCATGGGGATAGACGGGCTCCGCAGGAGACATGGGCACTTTAAGAAAGACTTTAGTTCTGGGTGTGCAGTGGCTCCTCCCTCTATGCCCCTCCTCCATACCTCAGTTTGATACTGTGCCCAGTGGAAACTGTGTGCTTTTCAGGAGCTCTCCTGAGCTTTCTGACAGAAAGTATTTTGTTAGGTTTTTAATTTTCAGGGAGCACTGCTGGCAACAGACTCCCTGCATCGAGGGACTGAGGGGAGAGAAGCAGCCCTACTCTCTGAGTTGCAAGGTCCTGCTTCTTAGGCTACTGGACACCATTAGCTCCAGCGGGATTGGTACGCAGGATCTCACCCTCGCCGTCCGTCCCAGAGCCGCGCCGCCGTCCCCCTCGCAGAGCCGGAAGATAGAAGCTGGGTGAGTATGAGAAGAAAAGAGACTTCAGCGGTGGCAGAAGACTTCATGATCTTCACTGAAGTAACGCACAGCACTGCAGCTGTGCGCCATTGCTCCCATACACCTCACATACTCTGGTCACTGTAAGGGTGCAGGGCGCCCTGGGCAGCAATATAAACCTCTTTTTGCCAAAAATATAACATATATACAGCTGAGCACTGTATATATGTATGAGCCCCCGCCAATTTTACAGTTTAAGCGGGACAGAAGCCCGCCGCCGAGGGGGCGGGGCTTCTCCCTCAGCACTCACCAGCGCCATTTTTTCTCCACAGCACCGCTGAGGCAGCTCCCCAGACTCTCGCCTGCTGAAACCACGGTAGACAAGAGGGTTGAAAAGAGGGGGGGGGGCACATAATTCGGCGCAAATTACATACAGCAGCACTACTGGGCAAACATTAAGTTACTGTGTTATTCCTGGGTTATATAGCGCTGGGGTGTGTGCTGGCATACTCTCTCTGTCTCTCCAAAGGGCCTTGTGGGGAAACTGTTTTCAGAAAAAGCATTCCCTGTGTGTGTGGTGTGTCGGTACACGTGTGTCGACATGTCTGAGGAAGAAGGCTATATTAGAGAGGAGCGGGAGCAAATTAATGTGGTGTCTCTGCGACAGCTGATTGGATGGATATGTGGAATGTTTTAAATGCTAGTGTAAACTCAGTGCACAAAAGATTAGACAAGGCTGAAGCTTTGAGACAGTCAGGGTCTCAACCCATGCCTGATCCTATGTCGCAGGGACTGTCAGGGTCTCATAAGCGCCCACTATCCCAGATTGTTGACACAGATACTGACACGGATTCTGACTCCAGTGTCGATTACGATGATGCAAAGTTACAGCCAAAATTGGCAAAATCCATTCGATATAGGATTATGGCAATAAAAGATGTTTTGCACATCACAGAGGAACCCCCTGTCCCTGACAAGAGGGTACATAAGTACAAGGGAAAGAAGCCTGAGGTAACCTTTCCCCCCTCACACGAGCTGAACGAGTTATGTGAAAAAGCCTGGGAATCTCAAGATAAAAGACTGCAGATTTCCAAAAGGATTCTTATGGCGTATCCTTTCCCATCAATGGATAGGTTAAGATGGGAATCCTCCCCTAGGGTAGACAAAGCATTAACACGCTTATCCAAGAAGGTAGCCCTCCCGTCCCAGGATACGGCTACCCTCAAAGAGTCTGCTGACCGCAAACAGGAGATAACCCTGAAGTCCATTTATACACATTCGGGTACCTTACTCAGACCGGCAATTGCGTCGGCCTGGGTGTGTAGTGCTGTAGCAGCATGGACGGATACCTTATCTGAGGGGATGGATACCCTAGATAAGGATACTATTTTATTGACCCTGGGGCATATAAGAGATGCTGTCCTATATGTGTGTATGCAAAGTACAGGTGGTGCTGCAGGGCTCACACCCTTTTACTTGTCTTGTAGAGCAACTCTGGAGCTGTTATTGGATCCATCTGCTGCAGGCCTTCCCCCAGGAATGCTTGCACTAGTTGTTGCATTTGGTTTGTTGTTTGGGGGTGCTTCAGTATTAGGCAGCCTTCTGCCCTCCCACATTCATCTGAAAATGTGTTCTCCCTGCAGTTGTTGTCCCCAGATGAGAGTTCCCTTGTGCTTCCTCAGTTGAATCTCCTTAACTTGACGGGGGTGTGCCCGAGCAGCCGCCCTCCACAGCCCTATCCCAACACATACTTATCTTGCATATGAGATCTCTTGATCATGAAGATAGTTCTCGCAGGGTGAGGTTCATCCATTAGATTTTAAAGTAGGAAGGTACAAATTACATATTCGAATTACATATATGTGCTGGATTCAAATGTTTCCCCCCCTTCCTTTCTCAATTGTGCCCATCAGCAGCTATTCTTATGTTGCTGCCAATGGTTGTGACACATTTTTTTCTTCTGTGGGGTACACTGGACTCCACAAGGATTCATATTGGGGTGTAGAGTAGGATCTTGATCTGAGGCACCAACAAGCTCAAAGCTTTTGACTGTTCACAAGATACTCAGCGCCCCCTCCTCTATAACCTCGCTTCCATGAACAGGGAGCTCAGTTTGTAGTTGGTGCCTTCAGTAGCAGGCCACTTAACAGGGGGCTGCCTCAGGCAGCCTATTCTTAGCTATTAATTTTGACAAGAAAAGAAGAACTTTTTTAATAAGAATCTACAAGGGCTGCAGCAGGCTAGGTCTAATAGACATATTTACTGCAGCTCCATCACTCCCAGCGGCACAGTATACTCCAGTGCCCCGGTTGCTGGGTCACTGCAGCGGAGGCTCCGGTTTCTTCCTAAGGTCAGTCACACACACACCGCCCTCCGGGATCACGAGGCCGCTGATGAAAGGGTGGTAAGGGGCTTCTGTGCCCACTTTATACCGTGATCCAGCGTGGCTGTAGGGGGCGGGCCGTGTGCGCACTGGCGTGGACACTGATTACTGGGCAGCTGCTCCACTAGCCACCAGGGACAGTTAAGGAGCACAGCTCTGGGGGTTTTTCTCCTATATTAACCCCATTTTGTACTACCCGTAGTGCATTGTGATAGGTAATAGGGCCTGATTCAGGTTGGATTGCAATCGCAATAAGCAATCCAACTGCAAAAATTGCTAAGAGCATACGCATCTGCCTGCAGATAATGCGATCGCCTCTGCCTGTCAATCGGTGCAGGGGGGGGGGGGGAGGGGGGTCAACAACACTCCATTTCCAAGTCGGAGATGGAGCGGTGCGGGGGCAGGGTTTTCAATATTGGGTCGGCAACGGAGAAACAGGAGGCGTGGTCAGAGCGGCTGCATGACATCACATGGGCCGGACTCCGCCAGTGGAGCCCCAGCGTCATGCAGTAGATTTTGTAGAGGCCGGGGAGGACTTCTGTTCCTGGGAGCTAGCTGTGTTGTGCATCTTTTTTCCTCTGCCCCTACCTCTGGCAAGAAAGGACGCACCTCGCACTTTCTTGTTTCTTTGTGACCGAAAGGACTGCATTTGATAATGCAGAGCTTTCTTATGCTGTGAGGGAACATAAGGTAAAAAATTTGATTTTCCAGCTGTAGCTGTGCGTGTTAATGCTTTGTCCATCCTAGGGGAGGATTCCCATCGTAACCTATCCGTTGATGGGAAAGGATACGCCATAAGAATCCTTTTGGAAATCTGCAGTCTTTTATCTGGAGATTCCCAAGCTTTTTCACATAACTCGTTCAGCTCGTGTGAGGGGGGAAAGGTTACCTCAGGCTTCTTTCCCTTGTACATATGTACCCTCTTGTCAGGGACAGGGGGTTCCTCTGTGATGTGCAAAACATCTTTTATTGCCATAATCCTATATCGAATGGATTTTGCCAATTTTGGCTGTAACTTTGCATCAACGTAATCGACACTGGAGTCAGAATCCGTGTCGGTATCTGTGTCAACAATCTGGGATAGTGGGCACTTATGAGACCCTGACAGTCCCTGCGACATAGGATCAGGGATGGGTTGAGACCCTGACTGTCCCAAAGCTTCAGCCTTGTCTAATCTTTTGTGCAATGAGTTTACACTAGCATTTAAAACATTCCACATATCCATCCAATCAGGTGTCGGCGGAGACACCACATTCATTTGCTCCCGCTCCTCTCTAATATAGCCTTCTTCCTCAGACATGTCGACACACATGTACTGACACACCACACACACACACAGGGAATGCTTTTTCTGAAGACAGTTTCCCCACAAGGCCCATTGGAGAGACAGAGAGAGAGAGTATGCCAGCACACACCCCAGCGCTATATAACCCAGGAATAACACAGTAACTTAATGTTTGTCCAGTAGCGCTGCTGTATGTCATTTGCGCCGAATTATGTGCCCCCCCTCTCTTTTCAACCCTCTTGTCTACCATGGTATAAGGAGGGGAGAGTCCGGGCAGCTTCCTCTCAGCGGTGCTGTGGAGAAAAAATGGCGCTGGTCAGTGCTGAGGGAGAAGCCCCGCGCCCTCGGCAGCGGGCTTCTGTCCCGCTTAAACTGTAAAATTGGCAGGGGCTCATACATATACAGTGCCCAGCTGTATATATGTTATATTTTTGCCAAAAAGAGGTTTATATTGCTGCCCAGGGCGCCCCCCCTGCGCCCTGCACCCTTACAGTGACCGGAGTATGTGAGGTGTATGGGAGCAATGGTGCACAGCTGCAGTGCTGTGCGTTACCTCAGTGAAGATTATGAACTCTTCTGCCGCCTCTGAAGTCTTCTTTTCTTCTCATACTCACCCTGCTTCTATCTTCTGAATCTGCAAGGGGGACGGCGGCGCGGCTCTGGGACGGACGGCGAGGGTGAGATCCTGCGTACCAATCCCTCTGGAGCTAATGGTGTCCAGTAGCCTAAGAAGCAGGACCTTGCAACTCAGAGAGTAGGGCTGCTTCTCTCCCCTCAGTCCCTCGATGCAGGGAGTCTGTTGCCAGCAGTGCTCCCTGAAAATTAAAAACCTAACAAAATACTTTCTGTCAGAAAGCTCAGGAGAGCTCCTGAAAAGCACCCAGTCTCAACTGGGCACAGTATAAAACTGAGGTATGGAGGAGGGGCATAGAGGGAGGAGCCAGTGCACACCCAGAACTAAAGTCTTTCTTAAAGTGCCCATGTCTCCTGCGGAGCCCGTCTATCCCCATAGTCCTTACGGAGTCCCCAGCATACTCTAGGACATTAGAGAAACTAGAATTTTAATACCTGCCGGTAAATCCTTTTCTCTTAGTCCGTAGAGGATGCTGGGCACCCGTCCCAGTGTGTACTGTGTCTGCTGTTATTAAATGGCCCTTAACTCCAGAACATTTATGTGGAGACAACTTTCCTGACTTGACCATCTTCCTTGGACGTTTTCCCCCTGTGTGACTGCTCCCCACCTCGAAAGGGTTGCATCCGTGGTCCCTAGGATCCAGTCCTGGATCCCGAACCATCGCCCCTCTAGGAGGTGAGAACTGTGCAGCCACCAATGGAGTGAGATTCTGGTCTTGGAAGACAGGATTATCCTCCGGTGCATGTGTAAGTGGGATCCGGACCACTTGTCCAACAGGTCCCACTGGAACACTCTGGCATGGAACCTGCCAAACTGAATGGCCTCGTAGGCCAAAACCATTTTCCCCAGCAACCGAATGCATTGATGGATTAACACTCTTGCTGGTTTCAGAATTTGTTTGACCAGACTCTGGATCTCCATAGCCTTTCCACTGGAGGAAAACCTCTTCTGTGTCCAGTATCACTCCCAAAAACAACAACCGCGTCATTGGGACCAACTGCGATTTTGGCAAGTTTAGGAGCCAACCATGTTGTTGAAGAACTGTCAGGGAGAGTGCAATGTTTTGCACCAACTGGTCCCTGGATCTCGCCTTTATCAGGAGAACATCCAAGTACGGGATAATTGTGACTCCTTGCTTGCGAAGGAGAACCATCATTTCCGCCATCACCCTGGTGAAAATCCTCGGAGCCGTGGACAGACCAAATGGCAACGTCTGAAATTAGTAATGACAATCCTGAATTGCAAACCTCAGGTAGCTTGATGCAGTGGCTAAATGGGAACATGTAAGTAGGCATCCTTTAAGTTTACCAAAACCATGAAATCTCCTTCCTCCGGACTGGAGATCACTACCGTGAGAGATTCCATCTTGAAATTGAATTTCTTTAGGTAGAAATTGAGGGATTTCAGATTTCAGATTGGTCTGACTGAGCCGTCCGGCTTCGGGACCACGAAGCGGCTTGAATAAAAACCTTCTCCCTGCTGACTAAGGCTGATTTGAACAATCGGTGAGGGGGAACGTCTTGAAACCCCAGTTTGTACCCTTGGGACACTATTTATAAAACCCACGAGTCCAGGTCCGAATGAATCCAGAACTGATTGAAGAGTTTTAGACGTGCCCCCACTGGTGCGGGCTCCTGCAAGAAAGCCCTAGCGTCATGCAGTGGATTTGGCAGAAGCAGAGGACAATCTCTGCTCCTGCAATCTTGAAGAGGCTACAGACCTCTTCCCTCTTCTCCTTCCTCTACCTGCAAAGAAAGGGGAATCTTAACTTCTTGCATATCTATTGGGCCGAAATGACTGCATCAGATAATGATGCGTCTTTATCCGTTGAGAGGGAACATAGTGCAAGAAGGTTGACTTACCTGCGGGAGCTGCCGAGATCAAATTAACTAGGCCGTCGCCAAACAAGGCTTCACCTTCATAGGGAAGAGACTCCCTTTCTTCTTGGAGTCAGTATCAGCATTTCCTTGGTGAATCCAGATATACAGGGAATGGGGGGAAGGGGATGTGTTCTGCACCAGCTATTAAATTCTAAATATTTGTATGAAGAGGCCCCAATAAATGTCCATCAGTTATATTAAATATTAATTGTAGGACGTTCGGGGGTGCTACCAGAGACAAGTAATGTTATGTAGGAAAGGAGAAGAGAAAAGAATGTCTCTTTTGCTGGCGCACAAATGATGATTTAAAAATTAACTTTTAATAAATTCGTTAAAATTGTCTAAACACGAAATAAAGTACAATAAGTTTGTATAATGTAATTACCATATATAATAAATGGAAATACATTTATTAATATCAAGGTTCGCTACCTGTGTTGTGTCTTTATTATTGATCCAAATTGACTATATCAATTAGTCTGATACTGAATTACTGGACACTATGTAATATTAGTTGAATGTATATTAGTAATTCACTTGACAAATGTCAGAACCTGGCAATAGTTCTACATATCATACACTTACAGCACTCTTTCCACAATATTTTCCCTTTATTCCAGATCAAATGGTATAATCCCCCACAGTAATTATTCCTGTTGTAGTATAGTACAGTATGGTTGCTGGGGACGTCTTTAATGAAAAGAGAGGGAACATCTAATGTGTCTCCTTATGGGTAAAATACTTGCAAGCTAAGTGCTATGAATAGCATCAGCATGTAGATAAATGCTGAGTGTTAGGTGAGTAATGCAGATAAATAGGGATATCTAATAATTCTATAGAATAGTGGGTGAATTATTAGATATCCCTATTTATCTGCACCTCTAAGCACACTATTTGACTGTCCACACCCTGCTGTGCCTATTACCCATCTCCTCCACCACCCTCAACACTGACCCACACATCATTCACCCACAAAGATACAATAAAGGTAGTTTGGATAAATTAGCTAAATGAAATGGATTTAACCAATTTATCTAAATGACCATTTTTGGATGTTTTCCAGTGTTTGGGAGCAAATGGTCAATTGTCATTTGCTGCCACATATTAGCATAATTTTGTTTCAACTAGAAAAAAAAATTGGACAGATAATCTAAGTGTGGATCCAGTTTAATGCTGATTTCAGAGCCAACTATAGACTTGATTGAGGTACTGTGTCCCCGGTACCAAATACCAATTAAAATAATATTGTGAGGTGTGAGGTGTTCAAAAAAGACTGAAAATGAGTGGAAATTATGGTTATTGAGGTTAATAATACTATGGGATCAAAATGACCCCCAAATTCTATGATTTAAGCTGTTTTTTAGGGTTTTTTGAAAAAAACACCCGAATCCAAAACACACCCGAATCCGACAAAAAAATTTCGGTGAGGTTTTGCCAAAACGCGTCCGAACCCAAAACACGGCAGCGGAACCGAACCCAAAACCAAAACCCGAAAAATTTCCGGTGCACATCACTACTTAATTAGAACTTCGGTCAATGTGAATTAATTATTGGACTCAACCATGGTTATCCTTAAAACCCAGGGGTCTATTTAAGATCGATCTTAATCGATGTTGGGCTTCCAGGTTGAAAAAAACACACATTTACTAACATTTTAAAATTTATATAAAAAATCATCTGTTCGTAAATGCAGTGCACATGGTTTTGCCCAACTGCTAACAAAATTCCTGCTGCGATCAACTTGGAATTACCCCCATCGATTGATGTTTTCACACTGCTCGTTCCAACCCCAAAAACTATGAAGAGGATGGGGGCATGTGCCTACATTTTCTCCGGGTGCCCCGCAGAAAATGCGAATGCCTCTGCCTGTCAATCAATAGAGGGCGTACCTTCGCAGGTATATCGCGATCATGAGCCATGTCTCCCATTTTTGTCATTATAGGTGCTCTGTGAGCTGCTGACCATGCCCCAGCCCCTGTCTCCCGTGAATAGACATTGGGGCTTATTCAGACCAGATCGCTTCAATTTATTTTCACCCAGCGGGCAATCAGGTCTGCACTGCACATGCGTATGCGCCACAATGCGTAGGTGCACAAGAAGATTGACAAGAAGAGGGTGTTTGTGTGGGTGGCAACTGAATGTTTCTAGGGAGTGTCCGGAAAAACACTGGAGGGACCCGGCGTTTTGTGGGAGGATTTGTGACGTCACCTCAATGGCTGAGTAAGTGCTGAGCTGTGCAGCTCTTGTGCACATGTGATCACACACCTGCACAGCAAATTTTCCCTTCCGCTGTAGGCGGCAACCACCTGATCACAGGGATGCAAAAAACACACCCTAGCGATCAGGTCTGAATTACCCACAATGTGCATATTTGCAGAGCAACAAGCTACAGGGAGCCTTCCACCCCCCCCCCCTTCCCCATGACTATGGGACACTGGGGGGGGGGGGTTATTTGGGTTAGCTGGACATTCCCAAAAAAAGTGACTGTCCTGCAAAAATTGGGTTAGTTGGGAGGTATGTGCAAATACATTTATTGTATTGCATGCAGGGTAAATACTGGCTTCTTTGACATTTAGCCACAAATGCTGCACAGTTGAATTACAGTATTACACTGCAATTAACAGTTATGCTAGGACATTCCTTCTCCCAAAATCTACCTCTCTCTGCATGTTACATCTGTCCCACAGTGGCGTGCGGTGAGGTCAGTGGCTAGTGAGGCACTACAGCCATAATGTCCGCCGAATCCTGCCGATGACCCTTAGCCAATGCCCGCTACTGCCTCTGAGCCGATACCCACTGCCACCGCCAATGGCTTACAAACTCTCCCACAATCAACTGACCCAGCCCTCCACCACTAATTTCTATCTCAGTCCGATGCCGCCAATGCCCGCTGCCTGCCTGCTCATTGTTCTTGTGATATATTATAAATTTTTAAAGAAAAAAAATGAGTGTTTGGGACTGGGAAGGGTGAGGGAGGAGGACATGAATGCAATTTTGTTGTCCAGGGCTTCCATTAACTTAAAGGAGAAGGGTCTGAATGGGTTAAAAAAAATGTGTGAGGTCCCCCCTCCTTAGTATAACCAGCCTCTTTGAGCCGGTCCTGGTTATTTAAATACTGGGGGAAAAATTGGACAGAGGTTCCCCGTATTTAGACAACCAGCACCGGGCTCTTAGACGGGTCCTGGTTCCAAAAATACGTGGGACAAAATATGTAGGGGTCCCCCATATTTTTAAAACCAGCACCGGGCTCCACTAGCCAGAGAGATAATGCCACAGCCAGGGGACACTTTTATGTAGGTCCCTGCGGCCCTGGCATTACCCCTCCAACTAGTCACCCCTGGCCGGGGTTCCCTGGAGGAGTGGGGATCCCTTAAATCAAGAGGTTCCTCCCCTCGAGGCACCCAAGGGCCAGGGGTGAAGCCCAAGGCTGTCCCCAGCACCCCTGGGTGGTGGGTGCCGGGCTGATAGCCATATGTGTAAAAAAAGAATATTGTTTTTTTGTTGTGGAACTACAAGGCCCAGCAAGCCTCCCCCACTTGCTGGTACTTGGAGAACCTCAAGTACCAGCAGGCGGGGAAATAACGGGCTCGCTGGTACCTGTAGTTCTACAACAACAAAAAATACCCAAATAAAAACACAAACACACACACCGTGACAGTAAAATTATTGAGACAGGCTGTAGCATGTGGATGCATGTAACCCTATAAAAGTGATGGATTGGGTGACTATTACAATACCCACTGTTGCTGTCTGAAAAATGATGGATATATAGATTGCTCTGCCGAGATATGTTTTTTTTCTAAAATGCACCACAGGTATGGATGGATAGTATACTTGACGACACAGAGGTAGGTAGAGCAGTGGCCTACTGTACCGTACTGCTATATATTATATTATTTATTATTATTATCCTTTATTTATATGGCGCCACAAGGGTTCCGTAGCACCAAATTACAGAGTACATAAACAAATAATCAAACAGGAAAACAGCAACTTACAGTTGATGACAATATAGGACAAGTACAGGGTAAATAAACATAGCTACATCAGCAGATGACACTGGAATAAGTATCAGGTGGCAGAAGACTGCTGGATTTGGTGCAGCTGAAGATTATTAAAGTAAGAAAAGAGTAAGCACATGAGGGAAGAGGGCCCTGCTCATGAGAGCTTACATTCTAAAGGGGAGGGGTAGACAGACAGGGGTGAGACAGATGGGGTACATAGAGAGCGTGGAACGGAGGTTTAGGATGAGATTTGGCTGGGTTTGGTGAAGAAGTGGGTCTTGAGAGCCCATTTGAAGTTTTGTAGAGAGGTGGAGAGTCTGAGGGGGAGAGGTAGGGAATTCCAGAGAAGTGGTGCAGCACGTGAAAAATCTTGGAGGTAGGAGTGGGAGGAAGTAATCCGTAGGCAGGAGAGTCGGCGTGCATTAGCAGAGCGAAGAGGACGGGTGGGAGTGTAAAGCGAGATAAGATCAGAGATGTAGATGGGAGAGGAGTGGGTGAGGGTTTTGTAAGCAAGTGTGAGAAGCTTGAAATGGATTCTGAAAGGGAAGGGGAGCCAGTGAAGGACTAGTAAGAGAGGAGAGGTGGACGTAGTGCATTTGGTGAGGAAAATGAGCCGGGCAGCAGCATTGAGGATAGATTGGAGTGGAGAGAGGTATTTGTCAGGAATGCCAGTCAGGAGGAGATTACAGTAGTCCAGTCTGGAGATGACCAGTGAGTGGATAAGAGTCTTAGTAGCATCCTGGGTCAGAAAGGGTCTGATCCTGGAAATATTTTTTAGATGAAAACGGCAGGTTTGTGAGAGGTGCTGAATGTGTGGTTTGAAGGAGAGGGAGGAGTCAAGGATTACTCCAAGACAGCGCACTTGGGGGGTAGAGGAGATAGTAGTGCCATCAATAGATAATGAGATTGTAGGAGGTGAGGTTATGCGGAAGGGAGGGAAGATGATCAGCTCGGTCTTAGACATGTTAAGTTTAAGAAAGCGCTGGGACATCCAGGAAGAGATAGCAGAGAGACAGTTGGAGATACGAGTGAGGAGAGTAGGGGAGAGGTCTGCAGAGGAAAGATAGATTTGAGTGTCATCAGCATAGAGATGATATTGGAAACCAAAAGAACTAATGAGCTTACCTAGTGAGGACGTATAGAGAGAGAAGAGGACCAAGGACAGAACCTTGGGGTACCCCTACAGTTAGTGGAAGTGAGGGGGAGGTGGAGTCATGAGAGGAGACAGAGAATGAACGGTCAGAAAGGTAGGACGACAACCAAGAGAGGGCAGTGTTACGCAGACCAATGGAGTGAAGGATTTGCAGTAGGAGAGGATGGTCCACAGTGTCAAAAGCAGCAGAGAGATCAAGTAGAATAAGTAGAGAGTAGTGTCCCTTAGATTTAGCAGCATGGAGGTCATTGCATACTTTTGTAAGGGCAGTTTCAGTGGAGTGGAGAGGACGGAAGCCAGACTGGAATGGGTCAAGCAGTGAGTGTGAGGAAAGAAAGGAAGTAAGGCGGTTGTAGACAATACGCTCAAGGAGTTTGGAGGCAAAAGGGAGAAGAGAGATGGGTCGGTAGTTGGAGAGAGTGTTTGGATCAAGGGTAGGTTTTTTTAAGAATAGGAGAGATGAGAGCGTGCTTGAAGGCAGAGGGGACAGTGCCTGATGAGAGGGAGAGATTGAGAAGGTGGGAAAGATGGGAACAAGCAGAAGAAGAGATGTGGCAGAGGAGGCGGGAGGGGATAGGGTCAAGTGGGGAGGTGGTGAGGGGACAGGAACGAATGAGGGCCATGACTTCCTCTCCAGATGCATGGGAGAAAGATGACAGAGTTGGTGCGAGGGATGAGGAGGGTTGGTAAGGGATGGGAGAAGGCTGGTTACTGATAGTCTGGTGTGATGTGATGTCCTGACGTATGGAGTCAATTTTGGATGTGAAGTAAGTGGCAAAGTCAAGAGCAGAGAGTGAGGAAGGGAGACGAGGTGGAGGTGGGCAGAGGAGTGAGTTGAGAGTGGCAAAGAGGCGCCGGGGGTTGGAAGACTGGGAGGAGATGAGGTTCTTGAAGTATGACTGTTTAGCAAGAGAAAGGGCAGCACTGAAGGATGAGAGCATAAGTTTGAAATGGAGGAAGTCTGCCTTAGAGTGTGATTTCCTCCAGTGTCGCTCAGCAGTACGTGAGCATTTTTGCAGATATCTGGTGCATTTGGTGTGCCAGGGTTGAGGTGTTAATTTGCGAGGGTGAACAGTGGTTGGTGGAGCAACAGAGTCAAGAGCAGAAGTAAGGGAAGCATTGTATGTGGAAGTGGCTTGCTCAGGGCATGAGAGAGAGAGAGAGAATAGGAGAGAGAAGTGAGTCAAACAGGGAGGAAAGGAATGTGGTGTCAATAGCTTCAATGTTACGCTTAGTGATGGTAGCCTTAGGAGGTTGAGATGGGGAAGTCGAGAGAGATAGGTTGAAGGAGAGCAGGTGGTGGTCAGAGAGGGGAAATGGGGAGTTGGAAAAATCAGAAATATCACAGCGGTGAGTGAAGACCAGATCCAGTGAGCTCCCATTCACATGGGAGGGTGAGGAGGTCCACTGTGAGAGACCAAGTGAAGAGGTGAGGTTAAGGAGTTTAGAGGCAGGGGATTGTGTGGGGATGTCAATAGGGATGTTGAAATCGCCTAGGATAATGGTGGGAATGTCAGAAGAGAGGAAGTGAGGAAGCAAGGAAGCAAAGTTGTCGATGAATTTGGAAGCAGTGCCAGGGGGGCGGTAAATGACAGCTACTCTAAGATGGACTGGTTGGAAGAGGCATATGGCGTGGACCTCAAATGTAGAGAATATAAGGGATGGTTCTGGTGGTATGAGTTGGCAGGAGTAACTAGAAGGTAAAAGGACCACAACACCACCCCCATGGCGACCCCCAGGTCGGGGTGTGTGTGTGAATGTAAGGCCTCCAGCAGAGAGAGCAGCAGCAGAAGTAGTGTCAGAGGGCGTAATCCAAGTTTCAGTAATGGCTAGTAGGTGTAGGGAGTTGGAAATGAAAATGTCATGAGTGGGGACCAGTTTGTTATAAACAGATCTGGCATTCCAGAGGGCACAGGATAGGGGGTATGAGTTTGTGGGAGAGATGTGAATTAGATTTTCAGGGTTGCTGTAGCGATGAGGTGGGATTAACTTTGAGGGCAGGGATGATGAGAGAGTAGTGATGGTACGGGTGCCTGAGCTAGGAGGGGAAACTGCAGGAGGTGGGCAGGGAGGGAGGTCAGTGTGATGTGGATGGGGGTGTGGGGAGGTGACAGGGAAGGGAGAGAGGGAGCAGGGCTGAGTTGTGGGGTAGCAGGACCATGGGGCAGAGGTGAATGAAAGTGGGGTAACAGGAAAGGTGGGGGAAGGAAACAGAGGGATGGAGGGGAGACAGAGGAGGGGAGAGAGGAGGAGGTGGAGGAGACTAGGGGGGAAGGCTAAAGATACATTATTAGGTAGACACTGAGTGATGTGGGGAGTATAAGAAAACCTTGACATAGTGTTAAGTAGGTAAATAGGTTGTCAAAGTCAGAAAAATATCACGATGCACACTGCCATATTTGCACCTCATATGTGTCCCTGCTGCGCATGCGTGCGCTCTCCCGTGCGTGCGCATACTCGCTGTTGCGGGCACCCGCAGGCGCACGGTGTGCGCATTTACGGTAGAGATTGTATGCGTCTAGCGGGCGACTCGTTCATAACATATTTTAACTATATAATGTATTTTGTAGATTATGGTCCCTTTGATAGATTCTGAAAGTTTGGTTAATGTAGCATGTTCATGGACAGATAAATCCCTCTTTGTTTGATACGAAGGGTCAGACAGGAGTAATACAGTGGTGTTTAGTATCCATCGGAAGAGTATTTAATTAGCAATATTCCGGTGTTGGTTTGAAACAGATTAATCGCTCGTGCGAATAGTTATGGACATAAGAAGTTTATGTCCATTTACTATTATTTGCACTTACTTATCCATGCGGCGGGAAACCTAGTTTCCCACCCACCTGAGCAGTTGGAAATCGTCACAGCCCACCTGTATGAATCAACCTATGACCTTTTGTTATAATGCGAAGAGGAATTCCTGTGTCCAATGAACAATGAGATTGTAGGGACCATTGAATTGTATTGTGTGTGGGGCATAAATAGACAAGCCGATCACATCCAGCTCACTCTTCAACGGTTCTCATTGCTGATAATCGGTAGCTGGATGTCCAGAGGCGCATGCGATCGTTCCCCTTTGTGCGTAAGTTTTCTCCGCAATCATATTGTCTTTCTTGTTATTGTGAGCCATATCTCTCTCTCTCTCTCTTCTCCTCTTTCTCTCGTATTCTCTTAAACGTAATAGTATTGTATTGTATTTCCTGTGTAGTTACCTGGTTAGTTAGTCTGTGTTATATTGTAGTGTATGACTTGTACTGTATTATTCTTTTTGCAAGTATAAACATTCATATAAGGCGTTAGACCCTAAGCCCGGTAGTTGTGTATTTATTATAGTGTTAAGTATTCACAGAGCGTCGGTGACGCTCAAACAGCTTTTAAGTTAATAAGGTTACACTGTGTTGCATCTACACCCTATCTCTACACTAAGGTTTTACTGCATATTACATTGTTTATGGTTTAGAGATAAAGGTTTAACATTGTGAGCGTCTGCGCCGCTGGTGATCTCCTCGTGGTCCCGAGCGTCCGCTACGCTATAGCGAACCATTACGTTAGTCAGCAGCCAATAGCGTGCCTGCCTGTGATCTCTTGGCCGTGAGCGAACGTGACGCTTGAGCGTCTCGACCTCGGCTAAGCGATTGCTACGCAACGTGCGTACCCTTACGGTACTCCATACGTCAATAGCGTACAGTGTTCTTAGGCCTCTTAAAGGGTTTTAAATAAGATAAATATTTAGCTTTATCAATTGGCGGCTCGTCCGTCCTTCACATATCTCTGCTAGGTAATTTCAGCAGACATTATCCAGCAGCAAAGGGCGGGAGGTCATATTCCTCGTAGTGCTGTTTGGATAAGCGTCTGCTTAGCTTAGTAAAGGGTGCTGAAGGAATCCGGAACCGAAGGTAAGAACAAAACGCTAGTGTCTTTTAAAACTGTTTATTTCTGTCTTGCGTACGCACGCACGCACATATCTGCATTTCTTTTTCATTCGTGTATTTTCATATCACTCTCCTGTTTGCCATTTTATAATTGATAAAACGTGCTAAGAGAGATTTGTTGCTATTTCATAGTTAAAGTGTAAAAGTAATATATAAAGGGATAAAGTGTAAAGCCCACACGCAACTCTACCTAAGGTATAAGGAGAGATTGGTGTGTTGCGCGGTAGACGATCGAGGATCATCTACATTGATAAACGTGTTAGTTGTGTTACGGTGGATATTTGCTTTGCGTACACGTGTCTCTAACAAAGGGTGAGACTCGCGTACGCAACTCAAAGGCCGACGCACGCAGCGTAAATTACGCAACGGAGTGTCCGGGTACGCCCACGTAACTCAAATCACACGGTAGTATTATCGTAACAGGCGAAAAGGTGGCAACGCGATAAATAGCGCAAGTTTATTTTAGTGTCCGAAATTTAGACTAACAGATCCTTCTCCAAATTCACAACACATCTGGTTTAAAGAAAATTTCTGCGCAGAAATAGAAATAGAAACAAAAGTATATATGTGGTGAGTGAGTGTTTTGTATATATAAGTTTATACAATTTCCAGGTTGAACCACAAGAAGTCGAGTTCTCGCAGAGGTACATGCATGTAAGTGTCGTACATGGTGGCGAGGGAGGCATCCTTTGTTAAATATAAAATTTGAGCAGTAGAGTATAGTAGACCAGGAGGTCATACTACAGACCAGGAGGTCCAGGTACAGCAGACTAAGAAGTCTGCCATAAATAAGAGAAAAGGGCACAACCCAGGGGGTTGGTGCAAAACCCATATAGGCCAATAAAGCTCTGGCTGAAGGAATTCGCAGCCGAAATTTTCGATTCCACTGGTCGCTCAGTACATAAGATTAGTTGCTTATGTGCTGAACGATTGTACCGCACGTAATTGTGTGCATTAGTTAGTCTGACCAGTACCATTTGTGTACGAACCCGGTCATAAAACTATTTGTACATTCTGACGTGATTTGTGTAATTTTTTATTTTCTGAAGGGAAGTTCGCTGGTCACTCAGGAATTGTCCAACAACCAATAGTTACTGGAAAGAGTAAGTGTTCTGCGGATATCCCTCGCATGTTCCAGTAAATAGAGGTTCATAGGGGCCCTGGGTCGAGTACGCCAGCGCTAAGGCAGTGTGTAGGTCGTATTGGTCGGCGTGGGCGAGTGAGTGGGGTACTCGGTAAACCGCCACCGTCAGCCTATCGTGAACATTTTGGTTTTTGTAAGGGTTCGCTGAAGACCCTGATTGAAGGTCAGAGGTGGTGAAAGCAACGCCTGCAAGTTATGGGGGCCAATTGTTCAGGAAAGGGGCGATCAACCTCGGTTCGGGTTGATTCAGTAAACCGACCAGTCGGGTCGGCAAGGTACGTAATGTGTGAAAAATATGGTTCACACACAGAGGTTTTATGTGATGAATGGGAGAGAATGACAGTGCATGACGGGGAGAAATTCCCAAGAGTAGGTAGCTTTAGCCCAGAAGTGTTGCAAAATTTAAGGAGGAGGATATGTCTCATTAAATCAACAAAGAGACGAATCCAACATTATGATTATTTGCAGTTATGGCAACAGGAGGGTGAAATACAGAGAGGATTGGCTCTGGCGGCGGGATCTAATCCTATCAAGAAATTGGTAGCCACGGCCCCGCCGCCACCATACATATCAGGAGAGAAATTGGTTGCGGAGAATGACGCATTAGGGTGTAACAAACAAACACTTAGCAACTGTGTAAATGTTAATAAGTTAACAAATGCAAGTATTAACCCGTGCAAGTTGTACCCTGTTTTGAACTTTCCCCAGGAGTGTGATCAAGAGGACGAATCGGCAACAATATCGGCGCTCTCTCTAGCAGCCACCATAGCAGAGACAACAGTAGGCACGGCTCCACCCACGAGATTAGTAACAAAAGCCCCTAGCGGAGGGATAGGTGAGGTCGTATCTACAGGTAAGTACGGCACCATACACTATGCTGAAACCATTTCACCACAGGCTGTAGAACCTACACAGAATGATGTTAGTAGACTTAATCCTGTTAGGGTAATAGCAGTGCCAAATGGGAAAACTGACACGACAGGAATCACACCTGTTAGGAACATTGCCATGTACAGCCCATTTTCCCGAATGGAATTAAGAACCATAGTGTCAGAATTCCCTGACCCTAGGAAAGACTTAGTTGCTAGCCAGAAATACATCAGAGACCTAGGAAACACTTTAGAGCCCAATAACAAAGACTGGCAGATATTGCTGAGGGCATGTTTACCCTCCAATGTCGACGCAGCTCAATTTTTAGCTGACTGTGGATTGGATCAGGATGTACCTCTTACAGATGTGTACAACAAAGATAACGTAAAAAGAATAAGTTTACAGTTAAAGGAGTATTTTCCAGCGGTAGTTAAATGGAACAAGATTTTCTCCATTAAACAGAAAGAGTCAGAAACTGCTGCAGAATATTTTCACAGGGCATTACTAGAAATGGCAAAATACACAGGTATAGAGGACATTAAAACAAACATAAACCATCGAGAAGTAGCAGTATCTGTACTAATGGATGGTTTAAAAGAGACATTAAAGACAAGGGTACAGACCACGCAACCATGTTGGCGAGGTCTGTCGGTGGCTACTTTGAGAGAGGCTGCTATTGATCACGACCGGAATATCACCCGACACAGGGAGTCACAAGGTGATAAGTTAATGGCCGTAAGTATACAGGCCCTGACCACAAGGCAGCCTTTGTATAAATCACCAAACCCTGTGGGTAAGTCAAATGTGGTAACTTGTTTTTCTTGTCATAGACAGGGACACATGGCACGAGACTGTAGAGTGAAAAATTCACAAAACTCATATCAACCCCCTAGACAACGACACGACACACGACATTGGGAGCAGGGGGAGTTATGAGCCACATGCAGGGGAAACAAAAAGATACCCCCCGAACAGAGACTGGCAAGCCTCTGGCAGTTCCCATTTAACCCCTTCACAAGTAGTTGCTGCCAGCGGGATTCAGGGAGGTCACCATACCCAATAGGGGTGTGGCCATACCTGTAATCTGCAGCCAGTAAAATTGATTGCAAGTCTTGGGAGTGAACCCGAAATTGCAATAAATGTAGCTGGTAAATCATTAAACTTTCTTGTAGATACGGGGGCGGCCAAATCAGTGATAAATTCGACAGTGGGCATGAGAACCACTGGTAAGACAATTCCAGCCATGGGAGTAACGGGAGTAGTCCAGCACTACCCTGTTAGCAAACCAGCCGAGATTACAGTAGGGCCTTTACATACCAAGCATTCCTTTTTGCTGGCTGCATCGGCACCGACTAATCTCCTGGGAAGAGACTTATTGTGTAAAATGGGGTGCGTCATTTATTGTACTCCTGAAGGTGTATTCTTGGACATACCTGAGAATCACGCTCAGGAAGTGCAAGACATGTTAGACTCCCCATCAAAATTAATGTCACATACCATTATGACAAATAGGACTCCATCCCAAGTAGAAGAAATGACATCCCAGATACCAGAGTCACTGTGGACTAAAGACGGACAAGACACTGGATTGATGGCAAACGTAGCTCCAGTAGTTGTGCAAGTAAAAGATGGTAGGATAGCTCCAAAAATCCCACAGTACCCTCTGAAGCCAGAGGTGGAGTTAGGAGTTTACCCAGTAATAGAGCGCTTGCTACAACAGGGCATACTGGTAAGAACATCCAGCACTGCCAATAGTCCCATCTTCCCTGTTAAAAAGAGTGGGGGGAGGGGTTACAGGCTAGTGCAGGATCTAAGGGGGATTAACAAAATAGTTGAGAGTCAGTTCCCCGTAGTGCCAAATCCAGCTGTCATCCTTATGCAAATCCCTCCCACTGCGAAATTTTTCACTGTTATTGACCTCTGCTCCGCTTTCTTTTCGGTACCTCTGCACCCTGACAGCCAATATTTGTTTGCATTTACATACAGAGGAGTCCAATACACATGGACTCGATTACCACCAGGTTATATAGACAGTCCAAGTATATTTTCCCAGGCTTAGCATGATTGTTTACAGTCTTTCCAACCAGAGAGTGGATCAGTATTAATACAGTACGTGGATGATCTACTACTGTGTTCTGATTCATTGGAAGCATCCCTGAAGGATACGAAACAGCTCCTGTTTCATCTTTCAGACACTGGACACAAGGTTTCCAAAGACAAGTTGCAATTATGCCAAACTAAGGTAAAATATTTGGGACACTGTCTAACACAAGGACTGAGACACCTGACCGCTGATAGAATTCAAGCAATTAGAGACATGACTCTGCCACAAACCCAGCAACAGATCAGAACGTTTTTAGGAATGTGTGGGTATTGCCGTAACTGGATCCCAGGATTTTCCATTCTAGCATTACCTTTGCAGGAGATGGTTTCCTCAAACAAGCCTGATCGGATTTCGCACACAGACGAGTCCGAGATGGCATTTGAGAGACTTAAACAGTGCCTAACGCAGGCACCTGCATTAGGTATGCCAGACTATGGGAAACCCTTTGAGCTGTACGGAACAGAAAGTGCTGGTTGCGCGGCAGGCGTCCTAACCCAAAAACACGGTGATGCCAGCAGGCCAGTAGCATACTATAGCGCTCAACTAGATACGGTAGCGCGATCCCTCCCCACATGCTTGCGAAGCGTTGCTGCGATAGCATTGCTAGTAACGAAAAGCGAAGATGTAGTGCTAGGTCACAACCTCACAATTCATACACCACATGCAGTGTCAGCCTTGCTAAATTCTGCCCAAACCAGACACGTCTCATCAGCGCGGTTTACAAGATGGGAATTGGCACTAATGGCCCCCGTAAACATCACCATAAGGAGATGCAGTGCATTAAATCCTGCAACATATCTCCCAGGTGTGCCTGGACAGGCACAAAGGGTGGAGGATGAGAGTGGTGGGGAAGGAGGATTTAATACAAAGGATGACACACATGATTGTATGGAATATTTAACCCAAAATTTTACCGCAAGGCCTGACATCAGTGACAACCCACTGGAAGATGTAGATCTAACTTTCTACACGGACGGTAGTTGTCACAGACAGTCAGACTCGGGAGACTTGTGTACTGGATACGCAGTCGTAGATGACCAAGGCACCATAGAAGCGGAACCGCTAGGCCCACCTCACTCAGCCCAGGTTGCTGAACTGGTCGCCCTAACCAGAGCATGTGAATTGGCTAAGGGCAAATCAGCCAATATCTACACCGACTCTAGATACGCATTCGGGGTAGTCCATGATTTCGGAGCCCTATGGCGCCTCAGAAATTTCATGACGGCAGCTGGTACACCGGTAGCGCATGCAGCTCACATCAAAAGGCTTCTAACAGCGATACAGGAACCCGACAGAGTGGCTGTTATCAAGTGTAAAGCACACACATATAGCCAGGACCCATTATCACTTGGTAACAGCCGAGCAGACGAAGCTGCTAAGTTAGCAGCTGGTACCCCCAGACAGACAGACAGACACCACACAACTGATGGTATTTAATACCATCAACACACAGAAGCTGTGTGAAATGCAAAATTTGTGTTCCACACAGGAAAAGGCAGTCTGGAAGGCAAAGGGATATGGCCAGGAGTCCTCAGGACTCTGGACGGATGGACAAGGTAAACCAGTGGCCCCCAGAGCATATCTCCCATGTTTAGCTGAGGCAGCTCACGGGCTGACTCATCTGGGCAAGGAAGGAATGTGCAAGTTGGTAAGAGCATATTGGTGCGCCCCAGGATTTTCATCTCATGCAAGTAAGAGAGCAATGTCATGCCTTACATGCTTGAGAAAGAATATCGGAAAGGCAATACCAACAGAACCATCTCATATCCCACCTACAGGCGGTCCTTTTCAGGTAATACAGATTGACTTTATTCAATTACCCCCTTGTCGAAATTTGAAATATGTACTTGTTTGTATAGATGTGTTCTCAAATTGGGTCGAAGCATTTCCTGCGGCCACAAATACCGCTATGTTCACTGCTAAGAAAATTGTGCAGGAATTTGTATGTAGATATGGTATCCCTAGAATAATTGAAAGTGATAGGGGTACCCATTTTACAGGTGATGTCTTTCAAGGAATGTGTAAGTTGATGGGAATTGATAGCAAGCTGCACACTCCATACCGTCCACAGGCGAGTGCGAAGGTGGAAAGAGTGAACAGCACTATTAAAAATAAACTGAGCAAAGTCATGGCAGAAACAGGATTGACATGGCCAGAAGCTTTACCCATTGTACTATACAGCATCAGAACCACTCCCAGGTCCCCTCTTAATCTGTCTCCCTTTGAAATCTTGTTTGGCCGACAACCGCATGTTATGATTAACCCTCAGGATGATTTGAAGTGTAACAATGAAGTGACTGTAAAGTACCTGGTTAATATGAGTAAACAGCTAAGGAATCAAAATGACAATCTGAAGCTAGTGATTCCTGATTTACCAGATAGTAATTGTCATGACATTGGACCTGGGGATTATGTAATGATACGGAATTTTCTACGCTCAGGTTGCCTTATTGACAGATGGGAAGGACCATACCAAGTCTTATTGACTAGCACTACAGCATTGAAAGTTGCCGAGAGAGAGACTTGGGTTCATTCGTCCCATTGTAAGAAGGTTGCTGATCCAGAGAGGTCCCGTGATAAGGAACAGACGGTAGAGGAAGTTGTATCACTGGAGTGTCTGTTCCAGGAGGACTGAGGCGGCACCTGAGCATCGAGAATCACAAGATCAAAAGCAGTTGTCGATTCCCTGTTCCCTTTTATTGTTTTCCTCCACTTCCCATCCCCTCTCCCTCAAATTATTTTTCCCCCTTCTCATTCTTCTTCGTTTCCTCCTATAAGATGGACTTGCCCCAAGAGACTGTGATCCGGATTTTCCTGTTAACCATGATGTTGACCAGAGCAGTCTGTTCCGGCGAGAGTACCATGGAGGTCGAGAGAGGTTCTGGAATGGGTTCTGATGGCAGAGATGGAGGCGTAGTTTCCCAAGAACAACATAATCAACAAGCAAAGGCGAGTATCAGAAAACGATCCGATAGCATTGACCATAGAAGGAATTGTGAAGGATTGTTAGCTGAAGAAAACTGTATCTGTAGGCTCTGTGACAATGTAGTTGAGGATGGGTGCATCAAGAAATGCCAATCCAGTTTTAATATCCACATGGACCGGCATCCCTTGAGTGACTATCACTCCTTAGTGGGTAGTGTGTTAAATCAAACAGATTGTTGGGTATGCTCTCAAGTACCTCAAGGTCATAGCAAATCAGGACTAGTACCATTTCCTTTAACGATAGGGGAGGTACTTGAGCTAAGTGGTGGGAGGCCGGTGGACAGGAGGTTTAATATCTCCAGTCCTCCTAGTTTGAAGCTCCACCAATATCATGTGGATAGATCCCTAATATGTTTTAACATTTCCAATCCCCGAAAGCCGGGAAATTGGGAAGTGTCATGGAGTAACCAAACCATGACCTTTTCATATAGAGCAGATAGAATGCCGACAGATACAGAGCTTATACGCCACATAGCCAGTAGAGGAAAATCTTTCCGATATAGGTATACCCTAGGAAATAGGATTACAAGAGTTGGAGAGGTATCACCAGGATACTGTGCACATATCGTACAAGCTGATACGTGTACTAGACAGATGGGAGAATTAGGGTTAGGAGATTTCACATGGAAGATGTGTAATATGGTTATGTCCTACTCCGTCCCATATGTTCTCCCCGATGATGCATATTTCATATGCAGGAGGAAGGCGTATAAGTGGCTTGCCCCAAACTCTGAAGGATTGTGTTATATTGGAAAAGTACTGCCTGAAGTAATGACTGTATCACATGCCAAAATGAAAGATATTCACCGTGTTGCCCAAGCTCCTTATACTCATACTCATTACGAGCACGTAGTTAAACGGCACCTGATAGAAAGAACAGAGCATCCGGCCTCTGACATGATCCATGAATCCACCGGGATTCAGTTTCTAATCGCGTTAGATATCACTCGCACCGCTAGAGGAGTGCTGAACTATAGATACATCTCTGCGCTTGCAAATTTGTTAGACAATATCACAGAAATGTATGATGACACGTTTAGGTATACTGGAAGAGAACTTCAAGCTTATAAAACAGAACTAGTTCAGCATAGAATGGTTCTTAATTATCTCACAGCAGTAACAGGTAGATATTGTGTCACACTGGCAACGCAGTACGGCGTGAAATGCTGCACATATATAACGAATAGTACCGAGGACCCGGTCGAGGTCATAGACCAAAAGATGGACGATATTCTCCAATTGAAGTGGGAATTTCGCAGGAGACACAATCTCACCCTTGCTGCTGTGAGTAATGAGCTGACTAGTTGGGTGTCATGGTTGAACCCGCGAAATTGGTTCTCTGGTTTAGGAGAATGGGCTCAAGGAGTCATAATGGATGTTGGGAAGTTTCTTCTATGTATCTTAGGTGTTGTCATAACGATTGGCTTGATATTTAGATGCGGTCAGGCTTTAATGAAGTGCAAACGTAGTACCAGGGTAATGAGTCTAAGGAGTGAGGAAATTGTAATTCCAATGGATTTGATTTATGACCCAACTGTAGAAACAATGATGTGATGAAAATGCGATTTCTACGGTCCGTTTCTTTCACCTGTTTTTTTCCGGTTTCTCCAAGGTAACAAGACCGACGTTTGACGAGGAATTTGATGATCCTGTATACAGACAACGGATGGATTAAAGAAGAAGTTTTGACAACCTTATACACAGAGATTTGATGAACTATGCCATAGACCCCCAGTTTCCCTAGAAATTTTAAAATTACGCTAGCCCAACACTTTTGTAAGTCTATGGACATTGACAAAGCTTTTTGCTCACACGCCTTTTGGCAAAAGCACAAAGAAGACTGCATTCAACAGACACCGAACAAGACTTCAACCGACAAATGTTCATTAACTTGACATAGAATACCACTGCATTTTACCATAAGTGTTCTTTATCTTCATCTCTACAACCTTCAGGTAATTACACACATAGTCGATAGGGAATACAGGCACAGATATCAGCAATCACATATTCCCCCATTCATGTATCATCAACTAAAATGTGCTCCCCATTTTGTTACAACCACAGCCGAAGAGAGCTCGGTAAAGTTTGACAGCCTATCCACAGACCCGTACCACGGGATAAGAAGGAATTCCAATGTATACTTCGCAATACCTCGAAGCTTGATTTAAAACACGTACGGCACGATGATACATGACCCCCAAACACGGATTCATACACACATGCTTCTGCTATCTCACTAGGTCATACCCTTTTCCTACCTTCTCCTCTCCTCCCCTACCCAACCATGGAAATGTATTTACACTTGACATATATTTTTCTCTTTTTGAAATGTTTTAGGAAGTGGCAGTTATTGTTGACTGCCAAAGGGTGGACTGTCAAAGTCAGAAAAATATCACGATGCACACTGCCATATTTGCACCTCATATGTGTCCCTGCTGCGCATGCGTGCGCTCTCCCGTGCGTGCGCATACTCGCTGTTGCGGGCACCCGCAGGCGCACGGTGTGCGCATTTACGGTAGAGATTGTATGCGTCTAGCGGGCGACTCGTTCATAACATATTTTAACTATATAATGTATTTTGTAGATTATGGTCCCTTTGATAGATTCTGAAAGTTTGGTTAATGTAGCATGTTCATGGACAGAGAAATCCCTCTTTGTTTGATACGAAGGGTCAGACAGGAGTAATACAGTGGTGTTTAGTATCCATCGGAAGAGTATTTAATTAGCAATATTCCGGTGTTGGTTTGAAACAGATTAATCGCTCGTGCGAATAGTTATGGACATAAGAAGTTTATGTCCATTTACTATTATTTGCACTTACTTATCCATGCGGCGGGAAACCTAGTTTCCCACCCACCTGAGCAGTTGGAAATCGTCACAGCCCACCTGTATGAATCAACCTATGACCTTTTGTTATAATGCGAAGAGGAATTCCTGTGTCCAATGAACAATGAGATTGTAGGGACCATTGAATTGTATTGTGTGTGGGGCATAAATAGACAAGCCGATCACATCCAGCTCACTCTTCAACGGTTCTCATTGCTGATAATCGGGAGCTGGATGTCCAGAGGCGCATGCGATCGTTCCCCTTTGTGCGTAAGTTTTCTCCGCAATCATATTGTCTTTCTTGTTATTGTGAGCCATATCTCTCTCTCTCTCTCTTCTCCTCTTTCTCTCGTATTCTCTTAAACGTAATAGTATTGTATTGTATTTCCTGTGTAGTTACCTGGTTAGTTAGTCTGTGTTATATTGTAGTGTATGACTTGCACTGTATTATTCTTTTTGCAAGTATAAACATTCATATAAGGCGTTAGACCCTAAGCCCGGTAGTTGTGTATTTATTATAGTGTTAAGTATTCACAGAGCGTCGGTGACGCTCAAACAGCTTTTAAGTTAATAAGGTTACACTGTGTTGCATCTACACCCTATCTCTACACTAAGGTTTTACTGCATATTACATTGTTTATGGTTTAGAGATAAAGGTTTAACATTGTGAGCGTCTGCGCCGCTGGTGATCTCCTCGTGGTCCCGAGCGTCCGCTACGCTATAGCGAACCATTACGTTAGTCAGCAGCCAATAGCGTGCCTGCCTGTGATCTCTTGGCCGTGAGCGAACGTGACGCTTGAGCGTCTCGACCTCGGCTAAGCGATTGCTACGCAACGTGCGTACCCTTACGGTACTCCATACGTCAATAGCGTACAGTGTTCTTAGGCCTCTTAAAGGGTTTTAAATAAGATAAATATTTAGCTTTATCAAGGTTGAGGGAAAGTGGAAGTAGGAGAGGAGACTGTAAGGCAATCCGAGCAGAAGAATTGCAGAAATGCAGGTGAGAAAAGCAGTGTAGGCTCAAGGGGTGTAGATTTAGTATGAAATGAGTCAAAAGCGTAGATAAAGTGGGTGCAGAAAAGTATTTGGAGTGTAAGAAATGAAAGGATTGTGAGAGGTTTAAGAAGCAATGGTAATTATGTTAGATGTTTTAAGTGTTTGCAGGTAAAATTGCATTGGTGCAGCTGTGCTTAAAAAACAAAATTACAATAATACAGTTACAGGCATTTGTAGGTGAAATGGATGGTTTATGAAATGTCCAAGCAAGGTAGTTCTGTGCTATGTAATCAGATGCAACAATCAGGAGGTGAGTGATCTGAGGAGTAAGTGACTCACATTTGTTATTAGTTCTTCAGTTTTCTTTGTTTTGTTAGATTGGTGTGTTTCTGTTTTCCTTCTTTTTCACTTCGATTGAACGCTGATTGAACACTGCTGTTATGTGTCAATTTTATCACGCTTTGATAAAAATGCACGCTTAGATCAATAAATGCACAGCCAAATGGCTTTGCACAGCCTACACCATTGGACTTAAGTAGAAGACTATTACAAGTGAAACCAATAATTGAAATCTGTAACCACACCCCACCCCCTCAAATGCCAGGCAATAAATTACCTTAAAAACAACAACCAGGCATTCCACAAAGATTAAACTGGGTTTATATCATTCAAAACTTTAAAAAAGTACTTCAAAATCACATACTATGCAATAATGTTTCAATTTGCATTACCCAGCAGAATTAGCTTTGCATATATAGATATAGTGCAGCAGAATATATTGGTGGTTGTAGTCAATTGTAATTACCTGTAGGTGACAAGAAGAGAAGAAATGTCAATTCACAATCGATATCAGCTGAAGATAAATTAATGCTGATTGAACACTGCTGTTATGTGTCAATTTTATCACGCTTTGATAAAAATGCACGCTTAGATCAATAAATGCACAGCCAAACGGCTTTGCACAGCCTACACCATTGGACTTAAGTAGAAGACTATTACAAGTGAAACCAATAATTGAAATCTGTAACCACACCCCACCCCCTCAAATGCCAGGCAATAAATTACCGTAAAAACAACAACCAGGCATTCCACAAAGATTAAACTGGGTCTATATCATTCAAAACTTTAAAAAAGTACTTCAAAATCACATACTATGCAATAATGTTTCAATTTGCATAACCCAGCAGAATTAGCTTTGCATATATAGATATAGTGCAGCATAATATATTGGTGGTTGTAGTCAATTGTAATTACCTGTAGGTGACAAGAAGAGAAGAAACGTCAATTCACAATCAATATCAGCTGAAGATAAATTAACGCTGATTGAACGCTGCTGTTATGTGTCAATTTTATCACGCTTTGATAAAAATGCACGCTTAGATCAATAAATGCACAGCCAAACGGCTTTGCACAGCCTACACCATTGGACTTAAGTAGAAGACTATTACAAGTGAAACCAATAATTGAAATCTGTAACCACACCCCACCCCCTCAAATGCCAGGCAATAAATTACCTTAAAAACAACAACCAGGCATTCCACAAAGATTAAACTGGGTCTATATCATTCAAAACTTTAAAAAAGTACTTCAAAATCACATACTATGCAATAATGTTTCAATTTGCATTACCCAGCAGAATTAGCTTTGCATATATAGATATAGTGCAGCAGAATATATTGGTGGTTGTAGTCAATTGTAATTACTCAGCAGAATTAGCTTTGCATATATAGATATAGTGCAGCAGAATATATTGGTGGTTGTAGTCAATTGTAATTACCTGTAGGTGACAAGAAGAGAAGAAATGTCAATTCACAATCGATATCAGCTGAAGATAAATTAATGCTGATTGAACACTGCTGTTATGTGTCAATTTTATCACGCTTTGATAAAAATGCACGCTTAGATCAATAAATGCACAGCCAAATGGCTTTGCACAGCCTACACCATTGGACTTAAGTAGAAGACTATTACAAGTGAAACCAATAATTGAAATCTGTAACCACACCCCATCCCCTCAAATGCCAGGCAATAAATTACCTTAAAAACAACAACCAGGCATTCCACAAAGATTAAACTGGGTCTATATCATTCAAAACTTTAAAAAAGTACTTCAAAATCACATACTATGCAATAATGTTTCAATTTGCATTACCCAGCAGAATTAGCTTTGCATATATAGATATAGTGCAGCAGAATATATTGGTGGTTGTAGTCAATTGTAATTACCTGTAGGTGACAAGAAGAGAAGAAACGTCAATTCACAATCGATATCAGCTGAAGATAAATTAATGCTGATTGAACACTGCTGTTATGTGTCAATTTTATCACGCTTTGATAAAAATGCACGCTTAGATCAATAAATGCACAGCCAAACGGCTTTGCACAGCCTACACCATTGGACTTAAGTAGAAGACTATTACAAGTGAAACCAATAATTGAAATCTGTAACCACACCCCACCCCCTCAAATGCCAGGCAATAAATTACCTTAAAAACAACAACCAGGCATTCCACAAAGATTAAACTGGGTCTATATCATTCAAAACTTTAAAAAAGTACTTCAAAATCACATACTATGCAATAATGTTTCAATTTGCATTACCCAGCAGAATTAGCTTTGCATATATAGATATAGTGCAGCAGAATATATTGGTGGTTGTAGTCAATTGTAATTACTCAGCAGAATTAGCTTTGCATATATAGATATAGTGCAGCAGAATATATTGGTGGTTGTAGTCAATTGTAATTACCCAGCAGAATTAGCTTTGCAAATATAGATATAGTGCAGCAGAATATATTGGTGGTTGTAGTCAGTTGTAATTACCCAGCAGAATTAGCTTTGCATATATATAGTGCAGCAGAATATATTGGTGGTTGTAGTCAATTGTAATTACCCAGCAGCAGCTCTACTGCACTCAACATCACCAGTGCTCACAATATATATAATGCTATATACTATGCCATAGTGGTGCTTACTATATAACACCTCCTACTGCGTTCCCCCTGGCAATGAGCATGACACCCAGAGAGTGAAACCCCTGGCAATGAGCATGACACCCAGCACGTGAAACTCTTGGCATTGAGCAGTTTTTGTAAAAGTAATTAGAAGCTTTACTGTAGGGCATAGTGTATCACAGATATTGTGGTGAGTGACATAATATGTTCCAAAGGGCATTAATGTGTGGGGCTTAACATGGTGGAAATTACTGTACTTTTTTCCCTGTGGTGGCCGAGGTCTGTTGGTGCAGGGTCAAGAACTGGGGTGTAAGATAGTCTTTGCCTGCAAGGCTACGCCCATTTTATGGAGACCATACCCATTTTTGCGAGGTTACGCCCCCCCATCCCGTCCGGAGCGCTCACGCAAATATAGTTTTTTTTATATATATATATATGGGGGAGGGGCACAATTTTTAATGCCAATGGTGGCGGGGGGCACGCATTTGAAGCCAAATTGTTTAGAAACACCCCTGCAAGAAAATATCTGCAAATCCAATGTTACCATAAGTGTGGCATATACCTGCGCTTGCTCGCGGGGTGAGAACATCTCCCTAATTGAATTCAGCGATATGAATAGAGGATGTGCAGCAGCCACAGAAAGGGTTAATCTCTGCAGCTTGTCACTAAATTACATTGTTGCAATTTTAGCTGGGAGCTGCAATAATTACTCTAATACATAACACAGCCAACACTTCTATATTCACACAATATACTGCATGGTGAATATAGAAGTGGTGCTTACTAAACAGCACCTCCTACTGCATTCCACATCACCGCTGGTCACACTCATATCAGGCCCATAATGCTGTATACTATGCCATAGTGGTGCTTACTGTATAACACCAGGTGCTGTGCAGTGGTCAAAACACACTAACTGGTCCCATGCTGTTGTTGAACTAAAGGCCTATACACACGATGAGATTCGGTCTATGCTAATAGGTTTAAAAAGGTTACATAAAAGCTACTTTATGTATTTATTCATTAAAGTTTTTAAGTTGTATTTTACAACCATACAATGATATGATATATAATGTATCGTATAATCATTACATAATGTTGATGGCATTGAATTGTCTCTGCCTTGACTAGTGGCAGCAGCTTCAGCACTAGGTGGAAGTGGATCTTGATCTTTCCCTATTTTACCCTCCACCTTTTTGTTCTCCATTTTTTAATGTGTGGAATTATATGCCAGTAATATATCTGGAATTAGACGGTGGTAATGTCTGGAATTAGATACCACTAGATAGATACCAGATATCACTGCATACCCTCCAACATTTTACACACAAAAATCGGTACAAATTAGAAAAAGGGGCGTGGTCACTGGTAAAGGGGGGGGGGGGGGGGCGTGGCCACGCCCCTTTTCCTATACTTTCAATGGAAGTTTGGAGAGCCAAAAATAGGTACAGACCATGAAAAAAAGGTACTGTACCTATTAAAAAGGTACAGTTGGAGGGTATGTCACTGTGACTGGAATGATGACATATGCACAGTGACAGGACACTACCACAGCACCCTACAGCAGCCATATGCGGCACAAGACACTGGAGTATTAGTAATGTACTGTAGTATACTGAGCACCACAAGACAATGAGCAGTGATACGGAGCACTGATGAGATTACTAGAACTGACACTGAGCAGCCAGATGCAGCACTGGACTATTAGTAATGTTCTGTAGTATACTGAGCACCACAATGCAGCACAAAACAATGAGCAGTGATACTGAGCACTGATGAGGATACTAGAACTGACACTGAGCAGCAAGATGCAGCACTGGACTATTAGTAATGTACTCTAGTATACTGAGCACCACAATGCAGCACAAGACAATGAGCAGTGATACTGAGCACTGATGAGGATACTACTGAGAACTGACACTGAGCAGGAGAGACACACTACAATTTCATCTTGCGCCTCTTTTTTTATTTATCTTTGCATCATGTGCTGTTTGGGGCTATTTTTTTAAGTGCCATCCTGTCTGACACTGCAGTGCCACTCCTAGATGGGCCAGGTGTTTGTGCTGCCCACTTGGGTCGCTTAGCTTAGTCATCCAGGGACCTTGGTGCAAATTTTAGGACTAAAAATAATATTGGGAGGTGTGAGGTGTTCAGAATAGACTGGAAAGGAGTAGAAATTATGGTTATTGAGCTTAATACTATAGGATCAAAATTACCCCCAAATTCTATGATTTTAGCTGTTTGAGGTTTTAAAAAAAAATCACCCGAATCCAAAACCCGAAAGGGTGGTTTTGCCAAAACGCGTCCGTATCTAAAACACAACTGCGGATCCGAAACCAAAACCAAAACATGAAACACGAAAAATGCCCGCTGCACATCTCTAGTTAGGGGAGAAGCATGTAGCCTTGTAGACTATGCACAGCTATATCTAGAAAAATATACGATCTAATCTTTAACCAACCAATGCAAGAAAGTATTTAATGTGAAAATACGAAACACTAGACTAATTGGAGGTGCGCCCTAAAGCAAATTACAATGTTAGGATTAGGGGGTTCGGAAAGACCTCTAGTGTATACACTACTATATACATTTTAAGATAGGAAGGTACAAATTACATATTCACATTACATCTATGGGCTGGATTCAAATGTCCCTTTCCTCCCTCAATCGTGCCCGTCAGCAGCTATTCTAATGTTGCTGCCAACGGGTGCGACATGTTTATTTCAGCTCGCTACCCCCAGGGGAAACAAGCTGAAATGTGTGCAAAGAGACCCATTTGGGCAACCAAACGGTGTCTTTTCACGATCGCGCCCATTACTTTATTCAGGTTTAGGTGCTTTGTGCACCTAAACCAGAGTGTAATGGGCGCAATAATTGAGGGCATTTGAATTTCCCTTATATGTGTGTGTGTGATATACACACAGACACACATACTGTATTTCTTTATATAATGGAGACCTCAGTTTCTATTCATTCATGTCCTGCCCCCTACTCTGTCAGACCCCTTCCCCTCTACTTTTCTGACCCCAAACGCCACTCATTCTTGTTGAGTGCTGGTGGGCCCATTCAGAATTTTGCTATGGGGCCCACAAAGGTCTAGTTACGCCACTGGGCAGGGTTATAGAGGAGGCGGTGCAAGGCATCCTGGGAACAGTCAAAGCTTTAGCCTGTTGGTGCCTTGGATCAACATCCAACTCTACACCCCGATGTTAGTGTAGTGCCTTTTGGGGTTAAGGTTTTACAGAAAGTTACAGGTTTTTTTAATTTAGTAAAATATGCCCCATTTTAAAGATAGGGCATTTAAATTTGTTGCACCTGTGCAGTACATAGCAGCCTGCAGGGCATGTACAGTGGCTTCATTTGGGTGCACATACATTGCCGGCTCCTGGTCGCAAACTGAAATTATTGTGTGTAAGTGGAATTAGCGGTGTTTATGTCATACAGGGGGGTGGGGGAGGTTTGTGGTTGGCGGGGGGCACGCTGTGCGATTATTATCCTGCATCTATACATACATGCGCTAACACCTGGACATACACTGATGTACCCACACCTAATATCCATACATACACGCCCTGACACCTGGACATACACCAACATTCCCACACCTGCATCTATACATACACATGCTGACACCTGGACATACACCAACATACAAGCACCTGCATCTATATATACACGCGCTGACAAATGGACATACACCGACGTACCCACACTTGCATCTATACATACATGCACTGACATCTGGACATACAAGCACCTGCATCTATACATACACGCGCTGACACCTGAACCTACACTGACGTTCCCACACCTGCATCTATACATACACATTCTGACACCTGGACATACACAGACGTACCCACACCTGCATCTATACATACACGCGTTGACACCTGGACGTACACTGACGCACACACACCTACATCTATATATGCATGGATGCAAATGTGGGTACGTCTGTATACGTCCAGTTGTTAGCATGTGTATGTATAGATGTTAGGTGTGGGTACATCAGTGTATGTCCAGGTGTCAGCACATGTATGTATAGATTCACATGTGGGTACGTTGGTGTACGTTTAGGGGTCAGCGTGTTTATGTATAGATGTTGGTGTGTGTATGTCAGTGTACGTACAGATATAGGTGTGTGTATGTATGTATGTATGTATGTATGTATGTATGTATGTATAGAGGAAGGTGTGATACATACATATAACACATACATGATAGATACATACATATATCACACACACGATAGATAGATAGATAGATAGATAGATAGAACACATACATACAAGATAGATACATACATACATACATACATACATACATACATGATAGATACATATATACACACACACATACGATAGATAGATAGATAGATAGATAGATAGATAGATAGATAGATAGATAGATATCACAAACATATATGATTCATACATATATCACACACACATACATGATACATACATGAGAAAGACCTGGGATGGTGATGAGGCCCGGGCCCCCTGCTGATGTTGCGTTGAGGAAGGCAGTGTTCCAGGGCGGATGCCAGTCGGGGAGAGCGCCGCGCAGCCCGGGAAAAATACTGCTGAGGAGCTACATCTGGAAGAGCCCCAGGGAGGGAGAGTGTCACATGCCCCATACTTCGCGGCACACTCTGCAGGCCTGCACATGGGAAGGGAGGTCTCTGGCCACACATACTCACCCTGCTGCTGAAGCCCCGCTGCTGTCCTCATCAGCGCTCTCCAGCGGGGAGCGGGGCCAGGATGAACCTCAACCTGTGAGAACTATCTTCATGATCAAGAGATCTCATATGCAAGATAAGTATGTGTTGGGAAAGGGCTGGGGAGGGCGGCTGCTCGGGCACACCCTCGTCAAGTTAAGGAGATTTAACTGAGGAAGCACAAGGGAACTCTCGTCTGGGGACAACAACTGCAGGGAGACCACATCTTTTCAGATGAACATGGGAGGGCGGAAGGCTGCCGAATACTGAAGCACCCTCAGACATTAAACCATATGCAACAACTATTGCAAGCATTCCTGGGGGAAGGTCTGCAGCAGACGGATTTGCATTCGGTGATGTCATCCAAGCAGTGGGCCAAAGTTGGCTGGAACCCTCATCTGTATATGAAAAGAGAAAAAGGGCATGCGGGGCATGGCGGTCTTTTGCGGCGCTTGGATAACCCCAAGTTTGCATTAAACACCCCCACCCTCCTTCGGTGTGGGGCTCATGTTGGCCATGCCCAAGCCCCTGAAGCATTCAAGCTGATTTCTTGCAGCAGCTGGGCACTGTAACAGCTTCAGAGCTGCTCTACAAGACAAGTAAAGGGGTGTGGGCCCTGCAGCACCACCGGTAGTTTGCATACACACATATATAGGACAGCATCTCTTATATGCCCCAGGGTCAATAAAATAGTATCCTTGTCTAGGCTATCCATCCCCTCAGATAAGGCATTTGTCCATGCCGCTACAGCACTACACACCCAGGTCGACGCAATTGCCGGTCTGAGTAAGGTACCTGAATGTGTATAAATGGACTTCAGGGTAATCTCCTGTTTGCGGTCAGCACACTCTTTGAGGGTAGCCGTATCCTGGGACGGGAGGGCTACCTTCTTGGATAAGCGTGTTAATGCTTTGTCCACCCTAGGGGAGGATTCCCATCGTAACATATCCGTTGATGGGAAAGGATACGCCATAAGAATCCTTTTGGAAATCTGCAGTCTTTTATCTGGAGATTTCCAAGCTTTTTTACATAACTCGTTCAGCTCGTGTGAGGGGGGAAAGGTTACCTCAGGCTTCTTTCCCTTGTACATATGTACCCTCTTGTCAGCGACAGGGGGTTACTCTGTGATGTGCAAAACATCTTTTATTGCCATAATCATAAATCGAATGGATTTTGCCAATTTTGGCTGTAACTTTGCATCATCGTAATCGACACTGGAGTCAGAATCCGTGTCGGTATCTGTGTCAACAAACTGGGATAGTGGGCGCTTATGAGACCCTGACAGTCCCTGCAACATAGGATCAGGCATGGGTTGAGACCCTGACTGTCCCAAGGCTTCTGCCTTGTCTAATCTTTTGTGCAATGAGTTTACACTAGCATTTAAAACATTCCACATATCCATCCAATCAGCTGTCGGCGGAGACACCACATTCATTTGCTCCCGCACCTCTCTAATATAGCCTTCTTCCTCAGACATGTCGACACACGTGTACCGACACACCACACACACAGGGAATGCTTTTTCTGAAGACAGTTTCCCCACAAGGCCCTTTGGAGAGACAGAGAGGGAGTATGCCAGCACACACCCCAGCGCTATATAACCCAGGAATAAAACAGTAACTTAATGTTTGCCCAGTAGTGCTGCTGTATGTAATTTGCGAATTATGTGCCCCCCCCCCTCTTTTCAACCATCTTGTCTAACGTGGTATAAGCAGGGTAGAGTCTGGGGAGCTTCCTCTCAGCGGTGCTGTGGAGAAAAAATGGCGCTGGTGAGTGCTGAGGGAGAAGCCCCGCCCCCTCGGAGGCGGGCTTCTGTCCCGCTTAAACTGTAAAATTGGTGGGGGCTCATACATATATAAAGTGCCCAGCTGTATATATGTTATATTTTTGCGAAAGAGGTTTATATTGCTGCCCGGGGCGCCCCCCCTGCGCCCTGCACCCTTACAGTGACCGGAGTATGTGAGGTGTATGGGAGCAAAGGCACACAGCAGCAGTGCTGTGCGTTACCTCAGTGAAGATCATGAAGTCTTCTGCCGCCTCTGAAGTCTTCTTTTCTTCTCATACTCACCCGGCTTCTATCTTCCGGCTCTGCGAGGGGGACGGAGGCGCGGCTCTGGGACGGACGGCGAGGGTGAGATCCTGCGTACCAATCCCTCTGGAGCTAATGGTGTCCAGTAGCCTAAGAAGCAGGACCTTGCAACTCAGAGAGTAGGGCTGCTTCTCTCCCCTCAGTCCCTCGATGAGGGAGTCTGTTGCCAGCAGTGCTCCCTGAAAATTAAAAACCTAACAAAATACTTTCTGTCAGAAAGCTCAGGAGAGCTCCTGAAAAGCACCCAGTCTCCACTGGGCACAGTATCAAACTGAGGTCTGGAGGAGGGGCATAGAGGGAGGAGCCAGTGCACACCCAGAACTAAAGTCTTTCTTAAAGTGCCCATGTCTCCTGCGGAGCTCGTCTATCCCCATGGTCCTTACGGAGTCCCCAGCATCCTCTAGGACTTTAGAGAAAATAGGATTTTAATACCTACTGGTAAATCCTTTTCTCTTAGTCCGTAGAGGATGCTGGGCACCCGTCCCAGTGCGTACTGTGTCTGCAGTTATTAAATGGCCCTTAACTCCAGAACATTTATGTGGAGACAACTTTCCTGACTTGACCATCTTCCTTTGATGTTTTCCCCCTGTGTGACTGCTCCCCAGCCTCGGAGGGTTGCATCCGTGGTCCCTAGGATCCCGTCCTGGATCCCAAACCATCACCCCTCTAGGTGGTGAGAACTGTGCAGCCACCAATGGAGTGAGATTCTGGTCTTGGAAGACAGGATTATCCTCCGGTGCATGTGTAGGTGGGATCCGGACCACTTGTCCAACAGGTCCCACTGGAACACTCTGGCATGGAGCCTGCCAAACTGAATGGCCTCGTAGGCCGCAACCATCTTCCCCAGCAACCGAATGCATTGATGGATTAACACTCTTGCTGGTTTCAGAATTTGTTTGACCAGACTCTGGATCTCCAGAGCCATTCCACTAGAAGAAAACCTCTTCTGTGTCCAGTATCACTCCCAAAAACAACAACCGCGTCATTAGGACCAACTGCGATTTTGGCAAGTTTAGGAGCCAACCATGTTGTTAAAGAACTGTCAGGGAGAGTAGATGTTTTGCACCAACTGGTACCTGGATCTCGCCTTTATCAGGAGATCATCCAAGTACGGGATAATTGTGACTCCTTGCTTGCGAAGGAGAACCATCATTTCCGCCATCACCCTGGTGAAAATCCTCGGAGCCGTGGACAGACCAAACGGCAACGTCTGAAATTGGTAATGACAATCCTGAATTGCAAACCTCAGGTAGCTTGATGCAGTGGCTAAATGGGAACATGTAAGTAGGCATCCTTTATGTCTACCAAAACCATGAAATCTCCTTTATCCCCCGGACTGGAGATCACTACCCTGAGAGATTCCATCTTGAAATTGAATTTCTTTAGGTAGAAATTAAGGGATTTCAGATTTAAGATTGGTCTGACTGAGCCGTCCGGCTTCGGGACCACGAAGAGGCTTGAATAAAAACCTTCTCCCTGCTGACTAAGGCTGATTTGAACAATCGGTGAGGGGGAACTTCTTGAAACCCCAGTTTGTACCCTTGGGACACTATTTGTAAAACCCACGAGTCCAGGTCCGAATGAATCCAGAACTGACTGAAGAGTTTTAGACGTGCCCCCCAGTGGCGGAACTAGCGAGCAGTGGGCCCATGTGCGACAAAATGGCTTGGGGCCCCCCCCCATCCCATCCCATCAAAGTCCACCCCCTCACCCCTGGAGAGGATCTGGTGAGGGGGGCCTGCTCAGGGAAGTGGATACCTAGCAACAGTGCCGTAACTAGACATTTTAGCAGTGTGTGCAAGAAACGGCATTGGAGCCCCACCCCTGCATGCAAAACAGGGGCAGTGCGCGCCGTAGGCGCGCGCAAAAAAACATAGTGGCGTGGCTTCGTGGTTAAGCGGTGTGGCCACAAAATAATACCAATTCATAACACGGTGCACAGTAGTCTCCATTATTCAAATTACGACGCACAGTAGCACCACTACACCAGGTAGAGACCCTTTTACACCTTACGGCGGACAGATTCCTCTTTTTACACATTACAGCAGACAGCGTCCTCTTTTTACACATTACAGCAGACAGCGTCCCCTTTTTACACATTACGGCAGACAGCATCCCCCTATTTTACACAACGGCAGACAGCGTGCCCTTGTTACACATAGCGGCAGACAGCGTACATTTTTTTCACATAACGGCAGACAGCCTGCCCTTGTTAAACATAGCGGCAGACAGCGTACACTTTTTACATATAACGGCAGACAGCCTGCCCTTGTTAAACATAGCGGCAGACAGCGTACACTTTTTTCACATAACAGCAGTCAGCCTGCCTTTGTTACACATAATGGCAGACATCGTACACTTTTTACACATTACAGCAGACTGCTTGCCCTTGTTACACATTACAGCAGACAGCTTGCCCTTGTTACACATTATGGCAGACAGCGTGCCCTTGTTACACATTACGGCAGACAGCATCCCCCTTGTTACACATTACGGCAGGCAGATTCCCCCTTGTTACACATTGCGGCAAGCAGATTCCCCCTTTTTACACATTGCGGCAAGCAGCTTCCCCCTTTTTACACATTGCGGCAGGCAGATTCCCCCTTTTTACACACTGCGGCAGGCAGTCCCCCTTTTTACACATAGCTGTAGGCAGATTCCCCCTTTTTACACATAGCGGCAGGCAGATTTCCCCTTTTTACACATTGCGGCAGGCAGTCCCCCTTTTTACACATAGCTGAAGGCAGATTCCCCCTTTTAACACATAGCTGCAGGCAGATTCCCCCCTTTTACACATAGCTGCAGGCAGATTCCCCCTTTTTACACATAGCGGCAGGCAGATTCCCCCTTTTTACACATAGCGGCAGGCAGATTCCCCCTTTTTACACATAGCGGCAGGCAGAGTCCCCCTTTTTACACATAGCGGCAGGCAGTCCCAACGAAGAAAGAGAAGAAAGAAAGAAAGAAAGAAAGAAAGAAAGAAAGAAAGAAAGAAAGAAAGAAAGAAAGAAAGAAAGAAAGAAAGAAAGAAGAATTATACTTACCCTCTCCGCTGGCTCAAGCTCCTCGTGCAGCTTGACGATTCCCGGGCAGTAGAGAAGGAGGAGGAGGGAGGTGGAGGAGGGAGCCGCAGCAGCGCTGTGTTATTGGTGGAGGCGCTGCTGCTGCTGCCCCTCTGCTTCACTATAGGCTGTTCTCGGAAGACAGCCTATAGTGAAGCAGAGGGGCAGCAGCAGCGCCTCCACCAGTAACAAAGCGCTGCTGCGGCTCCTTCCTTCACCTCCCTCCTCCTACTCCTCCCCCCCGTGCCGCTGCTCCTCTCATCTCCAAGCGACCCTCCTCCCTCTTCGTGTGTTACAGAGGCGGCAGCGTGTCTGGTGCTGCGGCTGCTGCCCGTAGTGCCCTGGCCTGATCTGTTCGTTACGACGGGCGGGCGGCGGGAGTCGCAGAACGCAGACCCGACGGGAGCGCTGGTGTGCGGCTGCGGCATGATACAATGAGTCATTGTGACTCATTGTAATGCCGGCGGCTGTGGGCCCTTGAGTGCGGCGGGGCCCCAGTGCAATGCACTGCCTGCCCTGCCAGTAGTTCCGCCCCTGGTGCCCCCCACTGGTGTGGGCTCCTGCAAGAGAGCCCCAGCGTCATGCAGTGGATTTGGCAGAAGCAGAGGACTCTGCTCCTGCGATCTTGAAGAGGCTTCTTGGAGTCAGCATCAGCATTCCCTTGGTGAATCCACAATGCCCTCCTATCCGAGACTGCCATGAAATTGGCCCGTGAGCACTTGTGCCCGGTGTAGGATTTTTAAATATGTGTAGTTTACTGTATGCAAGGGTTTAAAACCTTTTAGGAACTGATATCTAAGGTGTATTACATGTAGTTTAAAAAAAACAAAAAAGGTTTATTTTATGGCAGTAGTTTCCAAACTGGGGTTCTTGCACTGGTAGCATAGTTTGGTGGTCCAGGACCAATTAAAATTATTTATACTTTATTAAATTGCCAAAACCATTCCCTCACAACATAACTGAACCTGAGGATGACATGCTATAAACACAATTTACTTAATTTTATATTTTTTTCTGAATTTCTCAATAAAAAAAACTTTGGCCTAGGGGTGCCGTGAAACAAATTTTGATACTATTTATTTATATAGTGCTCTTTCTCCAACAGGACTCAAGGCGCTTGAGATATGGCTTCTGGAACTGAACACAGGATTCTAAATGTGGCTGTACCAAGGACCTATACAGTGGCATTACAGGTTGAGTATCCCTTATCCAAAATGCTTGGGACCAGAGGAATTTTGGATATCGGATTTTTCTGTATTTTGGAATAATTGCATACCATAACGAGATATTATGGTGATGGGACCTAAATCTAAGCACAGAATGCATTTATGTTTCATATATACCATATACACACAGCCTGAAGGTCATTTTAGCCAATATTTTTTATAACTTTGTGCATTAAACAAAGTGTGTGTACATTCACAGAATTCATTTATGTGTCATATACACCTTATACATACAGTCTGAAGTTCATTTAATACAATATTTTTAATAACTTTGAGTATTAAACAAAGTTTGTGTACACTGAGCCATCAAAAAACAAAGGTTTCACTATCTCAGTCTCACTCAAAAAAGTCCGTATTTCGGAATATTCCGTATTTCGGAATATTTGGATATGGGATACTCAACCTGTATTACTTTTTTCTGCTACTGGTTCTTTACCTATGCAAACAAGCATCTGACTTGCCTTTCCTATTGCTTTGTTACATTGCTCACCTGAAATAGTAATACTTAGATAGCTTTCCTCTTGCCATTATAATGCCCTTAATATTATAGTTAGCCTTTGTATTTTTGAGACGTGTATGATTTTGCATTTTTTGGCATTAAATGTTGCCATGTTCTTGACCATTCCTCTAGTCCAGGGGCGGAACTGCCAGAGACAACGGAGTCAGTTGCCGCCGGGCTCCAGCCCTAAAGGGGCTTCCTCCATTGCCCTCCGGCTGTTACGTGCCCTTCCTATTAAATGGACAAAGGCGCTACCAGCAGGGTCTCGCAGTTTGTACATTCCATGCCGTAACACCCTTCTTTCCACCTTTTTCAAGACCCAGCCCAGCAGCCTCGCCGCTGCCACCACCGCTAGCTGCAGCACTGCCAGCGGTGGGGTGCCCCTGCTTCTTCTCACACCACAGATAGCTGGGCAGCACTGCAACTGCCTGCCTGATTGCTCCGCCCCCTTCCGGCTCCCAAGCACCTCTGCTGCCCAGTGATCCAGGAGCCTGCTGCTAGGAAGAAGTGGCCGAGCTTCAGCAAGCGAGTCTGGACACTGGCGGAGGAAGCCATGATAACCAGATAATGGGGAGTGGAGAGCCAGTTCCAAGGTAATACTTTATACAGCTGGTTGAGATCCTGGTCGGTGGATATGGATTCCAAGAAAACCCTGGAGGTGCTTCCTTTCAAGGGAGACACTCTCTTTGGAGAAGACCTCAATAAGATTGTAGCTGATCTGGCTACTGCTAAAACAGCTTGCCTACCTAGTATGACTCCTACCACGCAGAAGGCTAAAAGTACTTTCCGTTGGCCCTTTCATCCTCAAGGTAAAGCGTACCCAAGGTCAGGCATACCCAAAGCAAGCTCATGCTTCCAGACCTGCCAAGCCCAGACTGAAGCAAGCCTGGGCTGCCCATCAGCCTGCTTCCAAAACGGACAAGCCTGCCGCATGACGGTGCAGGCCTCCCTCTGGGGGATCCCAGGGTGGGGTGCCCGACTTCTAGGTTTGGCATAATTCTAAGCTAGAGAATTCTGTTTGGAGCTCACCTTGTACTTTGTGAAGAAATAATCAGCATTGTGGCTGAGCAGATACATGTAGTGTGTGGCTGCAAACTGCATGGATCTGCTGCGTTGTAATGCTGATACTTTTTTTTTCAAAGTACCAATAGCTTCATATAATGTTCACAATTTTTATGCAGGATCAAATAGCTCAATAGGTAGGGTGTTTGATTAGAATTCAACAGGTTATAGGTTTGAATCCTGGGTATGGTAGTTTGAGATGTGTTATTTAATAAAGTATGTTGTTCTGACTGCCGGCATCCTATCACCTGGGATATCATACTAAATAAATGGAGTTGATCAATTTTTTTTATTTATTTTTTAAACTAGGGACAATTTCCAGATACTTTTCTTTATAACTGAGATTGCCCCCTGGAACTTCACATCAGTTGACAACTATGCATGAGTGGGCAGTGCTTGCTCTGGATCTGCCCACCCATTTATGTGCATACATAAAAGAAAGCACAACTGACAGTTATCCTGGGCGTACACTACACAATTATCTGTCAGGCTATCTATCCAGTCTGGATGGATGGAATGAAAATCTGGTAATGTATAGGAGCAAATGTCAATTAACCATTTGCTCCCAAACACTAGAAAAGTGGTCAAAAATGGTCATTACACAAATTGGTTAAACCCAAAATTTAACCAATTTGTTTAGGGGACCATTTTTGTCCATTTTCTAGTGTTTGAGAGTAAATCGTTGATGGTCATTTGCTCACATAGATAACCGGATTTCTATTCCAACCAGCCAGTGTTGGAGATATGGTCTGCCAGATTACATAATGCATACCAGAGCCATAACTAGACTTTTTGGTGCCCTGTGACAGATAATTATATGCGCCCCCCCCTCCCCATTTTTGCAATATGGACAAAAGGCGCATGCCTTGTGGGGAAGGGACATAACAAGATTGGTCTCAGAGAAAGCACATGAGATATGAAGATATATCTAGTATACTTGACACTCAATGGTTTGTGGTATTGCCGGGGTGCCCTCCTTAAATGCATATACAGTCACACATGGCGTGTTTGTGCAAATGGCATATCAGCAGTCAGCACTAACTGGTGACATGCCATTTGTACAAGTAAGCCATGTGTGACTAATATATAAACATACTTTATTAAATAACACCTCAAACTATCATACCAAGGATTCAAACCTATAACCTGTTGAATTCTAATCAAATACCCTACCCATTGAGCTACTTGATCCTGCATCTATTCTAACCTCCAAAAACAGATTCAGTTGCATTTTCCAGCGTGTTTTGTTTGCGCCTTTGCAAATGTCTTACATCGACAAACTTATTTAGTACTATTTTGCAAATAGGGTTACATTGTCGCAACATTGTGTTCCCTAATTGCTTGATTTTTTTAAATGCAACAATTGATAAAGACACCTGATAATTGCTCTGTGGAGTCTTATTTTGTGTCTACTTCTTATCTACATTTAATTCCCTACCTCTAATCAAGGCATTTTTAAATGCTGGGGGCTGCCAGGACGTGAGGCCTACCTAGACTTTAGATCTGAATTTGAATGTACTTGTGAACTAACTTAATTTCCTACTTCTAAATTCATTCCTAAATTCACTACTTACATTAATCCTGTAGTTGGTCATTTTGAGCCTTCAATTGTGGGCATTGTTTTGTGTCCAGACCAGCAGCTGGTGGTGTGCATTTGCTGGAAAGGCATCGAAGACCTCCGATATGCTGCATCTCCTGATGTGTGTCTCCCTCAAGTGGCTGTCAGCAAATGCATGCTAGACACCCCATTCCAAGCTGATTGTGACATCACGGAACATGCATCATAGAACAGGCATGCTAGAATATGGGTCTTCAACCTGCGACCCTCCAGCTGCTGTGGAACTACATATACCAACATGCCCTGCCTCAGTTTTAGCATACCTTAATAGCAAAACTGTGGCAGGGCATGCTGGGATGTGTAGTTTCACAGCAGCTGGAGGGCCACAGGATGAAGACCCATGTGCTAGAGCCAAGCCGCAGGTATATTGAATGCTAGCAAGCTGAATGTTTAAATCATTTTTGTTTCGCAGCATTCCAATGCGGAAGATTCCATGGAACCAGAGATTATTCCATTGAGAAGGACATGCTGCCTGGATGACTGCACTGTGCAAATTAAATCACGGAGCCAGTTGGCTTGTGGGTGGCTCTGGTGACTGGGTGGTTGGGTGGGCGGTGTGTCGGAGGTGGAGCACATGCAAATGAATGTGTATCATCCAGCTAGTGAGAGTGAAAACTCATGCAGGAGTGTGCCTGCTTGTCAGTGGGTTATGCACCTTGCCAGGCGTCAAATCTACATGGAGCAGCTGGAGGGGACAAGAGCAGGTTTGCAAAATATAGATAGAAGAGCATATATGCTGGCGCATTCTCCATGATTGTGTCAGCTTATGTTTTGGTGCACTGCACTTTCCTTCACTAAGTTTTAGCCATTTTGGTTAAACGCAAGTGTAGTTGCTTCTCGCCCTTTTGGCTGTGATCTTGTATCGTGGTTGAAGAGTCTGCTGGAGGGATTGTTTTCTTCATTGGCGAGAGACTGAAGATATTCCAGGATGGAAGGCTTGGGAACACTATCCGTTTTTCAGTTGTGGAAGAGTTGAAAGACCGGATTGGACTACATTCTATAGTAAAGGATATCTTTGTATTTATTAATCCTCCCTTTATATGTGTCTGTCTTTCAATAAAGCTTCGGGCTTGTGATTCCTTCACCCTCTTACACTCCACACCCATAGCCTTATTAACTGTTGTATTATTGTATTGTTTAAATGTATAGTGCAGTTCATGATTTATAGTGTAGGCTGGCCTGTGCTGTAGTTCTTGAACTGTACTATACCGACAGCATTTGTATTGTGTTTTGGCTGTGCTGCAACACGGTACTTATGTGTGTAATGTTTATGTATGTTTTTTTGCTTCTTTATGTCAATAAAGACTGCTTTTTCAATCCAATATCTGAAAACAATCAATGTTTATCTTTGATGGCAATAGAAGTGGTATGATATTTGCTGCTTTTGAAAGGCAATATCTGATATGTCCCCTATCTGGGAACCATATATTAAATGGCTTTTCAGAAAAGGGAGATGGGAGAAGAGCTTTCAGTACTTGTAGGACCGATGCTCATTTCCTATTCTAGCCTCCAAAAACAGATTCAGTTGCATTTTCCAGCGTGTTTTGGATGCGCCTTTGCAAATGTCTTACATCGACAAACTTATTTAGTACTATTTTGCAAATAGGGTTACATTGTTGCAACATTGTGTTCCCTAATTGCTTGATTTTTTAAATGCAACAATTGATAAAGACACCTGATAACTGCTCTGTGGAGTCTTATTTTGTGTCTACTTCTTATCTACATTTAATTCTCTACCTCTAATCAAGGCATTTTTAAATGCTGGGGGCTGCCAGGACGTGAGGCCTACCTAGACTTTAGATCTGAATTTGAATGTACTTGTGAACTAACTTAATTTCCTACTTCTAAATTCATTCCTAAATTCACTACTTACATGAATCCTGTAGTTGGGCATTTTGGGACTTCGATTGTGGGCATTGTTTTGTGTCCAGACCAGCAGCAGATGGTGTGCATTTGCTGGAAAGGCATCGAAGACCTCCGATATGCTGCATCTCCTGATGTGTGTCTCCCTCAAGTGGCTGTCAGCAAATGCCTGCTAGACACCCCATTCCAAGCTGATTGTGACATCACGGTACATGCATCATAGAACAGGCATGCTAGAACATGGGTCTTCAACCTGCGACCCTCCAGCTGCTGTGGAACTACACATCCCAGCATGCCCTGCCTCAGTTTTAGCATACCTTAATAGCAAAACTGTGGCAGGGCATGCTGGGATGTGTAGTTTCACAGCAGCTGGAGGGCCACAGGATGAAGACCCATGTGCTAGAGCCAAGCCGCAGGTACATTGAATGCTAGCAAGCTGAATATTTAAATCCTTTTTGTTCCGCAGCATTCCAATGTGGAAGATTCCATGGAACCAGAGATCCTTCCATTGAGAAGGACATGCTGCCTGGATGACTACACTGTGCAAATTAAATCACGGAGCCAGTTGGTTTGTGGGTGGCTCTGGTGACTGGGTGGTTGGGTGGGTGGTGTGTCGGAGGTGGAGCACATGCAAATGATTGTGTATCATCCAGCTAGTGAGAGAGAAAACTCATGCAGGAGTGTGCCTGCTTGTCAGTGGGTTATGCACCTTGCCAGACGTCAAATCTACATAGAGCAGCTGGAGGGGACAAGAGCAGGTTTGCAAAATATAGATAGAAGAGCATATATGCTGGCACATTCTCCATGATTGTGTCAGCTTATGTTTTGGTGCACTGCACTTTCCTCCAATAAGTTTTAGCCATTTTTGTTAAGCTCAAGTGTAGTTGCTTCTCGGCCTTTTGGCTGTGATCTTGTATCGTGGTTGAAGGGTCTGCTGGAGGGAGGGATTGTTTTCTTCATTGGCGAAAGACCAAAGATATTCCAGGATGGAAGGCTTGGGAACACTATCCGTTTTTCAGTTGTGGAAGAGCACAGAGGTCGGATTGGACTACATTCTATAGTAAAGGATACCTTTCTATTTATTGCCCCTCCCCTTATATGTGTCTGTGTTACAATAAAGCTTCGGTCTTGTGATTCCCTCACCCTCTTACACTCCACACACATAGCCTTATTAACTGTTGTATTATTGTATAGTTTAAATGTATAGTGCAGTTCATGATTTATAGTGTAGGCTGGCCTGTGCTGTAGTTCTTGAACTGTACTATACCGACAGCATTTGTATTGTGTTTTGGCTGTGCTGCAACACAGTACTTATGTGTGTAATGTTTATGTATGTTTTTTTGCTTCTTTATGTCAATAAAGACTGCTTTTTCAATCCAATATCTGAAAACAATCAATGTTTATCTTTGATGGCAATAGAAGTGGTATGATATTTGCTGCTTTTGAAAGGCAATATCTGATATGTCCCCTATCTGGGAACCATATATTAAATGGCTTTTCAGAAAAGGAAGATGGTAGAAGAGCTTTCAGTACTTGTTGGACCGATGCACATTTCCTATTCTAGCCTCCAAAAACAGATTCAGTTGCATTTTCCAGTGTGTTTTAAATGCGCCTTTGCAAATGTCTTACATCGACAAACTTATTTAGTACTATTTTGCAAATAGGGTTACATTGTTGCAACATTGTGTTCCCTAATTGCTTGATTTTTTAAATGCAACAATTGATAAAGACACCTGATAACTGCTCTGTGGAGTCTTATTTTGCGTCTACTTCTTATCTACATTTAATTCCCTACCTCTAATCAAGGCATTTTTAAATGCTGGGGGCTGCCAGGACGTGAGGCCTACCTAGACTTTAGATCTGAATTTGAATGTACTTGTGAACTAACTTAATTTCCTACTTCTAAATTCATTCCTAAATTCACTACTTACATGAATCCTGTAGTTGGGCATTTTGGGACTTCGATTGTGGGCATTGTTTTGTGTCCAGACCAGCAGCAGGTGGTGTGCATTTGCTGGAAAGGCATCGAAGACCTCCGATATGCTGCATCTCCCTCAAGTGGCTGTCGGCAAATGCCTGCTAGACACCCCATTTCAAGCTGATTGTGACATCACGGTACATGCATCATAGAACAGGCATGCTAGAACATGGGTCTTCAACCTGCGACCCTCCAGCTGCTGTGGAACTACACATCCCAGCATGCCCTGCCTCAGTTTTAGCATACCTTAATAGCAAAACTGTGGCAGGGCATGCTGGGATGTGTAGTTTCACAGCAGCTGGAGGGCCACAGGATGAAGACCCATGTGCTAAAGCCAAGCCGCAGGTACATTGAATGCTAGCAAGCTGAATATTTAAATCCTTTTTATTCCGCAGCATTCGAATGTGGAAGATTCCATGGAACCAGAGATCCTTCCATTGAGAAGGACATGCTGCCTGGATGACTACACTGTGCAAATTAAATCACGGAGCCAGTTGGCTTGTGGGTGGCTCTGGTCACTGGGTGGTTGGGTGGGTGGAGTGTCGGAGGTGGAGCACATGCAAATGATTGTGTATCATCCAGCTAGTGAGAGAGAAAACTCATGCAGGAGTGTGCCTGCTTGTCAGTGGGTTATGCACCTTTCCAGACGTCAAATCTACATGGAGCAGCTGGAGAGGACAAGAGCAGGTTTGCAAAATATAGACAGAAGAGCTCTCCAGCCTAGTTTGCTGTCTGTTTCCACTTCTCTTTTCTTGAGCCGCTCCCTTCTATGCCCTAGCGCACTATCCTGACTTCTCCCATCTGCTTACTTTGTGCCTTCCAACGCACAATGCGAACTACAGGTAGTGCTGCAGGGCCCACACCCTTTTACTTGCCATACAGAGCAGCTCTGGAGCTGTTACAGTGCCCAGCTGCTGCAAGAAATCAGCTTGAATGCTTCAGGGGCTCGGGCATTGCCAACATGAGCCCCACACCGAAGGAGGGTGGGGGTGTTTAATGCGAACTAAGGGTCATCCAAGCGCCGCAAAAGGCCGCCATTCACTGCATACCCCTTTTCTCTTTTCATATGCAGATGAGGGTTCCAGCCAACTTTGGCCCACTGCTTGGATGACATCACTGTATGCAAATCCGTCTTCTGCAGACCTTCCCCCAGGAATGCTTGTACTAGTTGTTGCATTTGGTTTGTTGTTTGGGGGTGCTTCAGTATTAGGCAGCCTTCTGCCCTCCCATGTTCATCTGAAAATATGTGTTCTCCCTGCAGTTGTTGTCCCCAGATGAGAGTTCCCTTGTGCTGCCTCAGTTGAATCTCCTTTACTTGACAGAGATGTGCCTGAGCAGCGGCCCTCCCCAGCCCTATCCCAAATCATACTTATTTTGCATAGGAGATATCATGGTAATGAAGACTGTTATCCCAGGGTGAGGTTCATTCATTGCATTCTGGGTATGCTGACCCCTGTGATTTCCCCAAATGTGGGAAACTCGACTTCATTATTTGTGGTAGTGGGGGACTGTGTTTGTGCTTTCCTCTGGTCAGCTCTGGTAAAAGTCAGATTTATTTGTCTCAGATCTTCCTCTAGCCTTGTTCTTCTTTCGAGAGTTCCCTTGTGCTGACTCAGTTGGATCTCCTTCACTTGACAGGGAAGTGCCCGAGCAGTGACCCTACCCAGCTCTAGCCCAACTCCTACTTACCTGCCAGGTGAGATACTATGATCATGAAGGTGCTTCTCCCAGGGCAAGGCTCACCCATTGCACTCTGGGTGTGCTGCTCTTGCGATTTCCCCAAATGTGGGAAACTTGACTGCATAATTTGTGTTTCCCCTGGTCGGCTCTCGTATAATTCAGATCTCTTTGTCTCAGGTCTCTCTCCAGCCTAGTTTGCTGTCTGTTTCCACTTCTCTTTTCTTGAGCCGCTCCCTTCTATGCCCTTGCGCACTATTATGACCTCTCCTGTCTGCTTACTTTGTGCCTTCCAACGTCAATGCAAACTACAGGTAGTGCTGCAGGGCCCACACCCTTTTACATGCTTTACAGAGCAGCTCTGGAGCTGTTACAGTGCCCAGCTGCTGCAAGAAATCAGCTTGAATGCTTCAGGGGCTGGGGCATAGCCAACATGAGCCCCACACCGAAGGAGGGTGGAGGTGTTTAATGTGAATTAGGGGTCATCCAAGCGCCGCAAAAGGCCGCCATGCCCTGCACATCCCTTTTTTCTTTTCATATGCAGACGAGGGTTGAAGCCAACTTTGACCCACTGCTTGGATGACATCACCATATGCAAATCCATCTGCTGCAGGCCTTCCCCCAGGAATGCTTGCACTAGTTGTTGCATTTGGTTTGTTGTTTGGGGGTGCTTCAGTATTAGGCAGCCTTCTGCCCTCCCATGTTCATCTGAAAATATGTGTTCTCCCTGCAGTTGTTGTCCCCAGATGAGAGTTCCCTTGTGCTGCCTCAGTTGAATCTCCTTTACTTGACAGAGATGTGCCTGAGCAGCGGCCCTCCCCAGCTCTATCCCAAATCATACTTATTTTGCATAGGAGATACCACTGTCGAAGTCAGAAAAATGTCTTAATGCACACTGCCATATTTGCACCGCACACTGGTCCGTGCTGCGCATGCGTACGCTCTCCCGTGGAAGCGCATACCCGCAATAGCGTGCACTCGCACGCGCAGTATGCGCATTTACGGTAGAGTTTATGTGATCGTAGCGTGCGACTCATTCGTTACAAAAGTTCACAATTAATGTAGTTTATAGATCATGTTCCCCTCAATAGTTTCTGTAAGTTTGGTTTAGATACAATGTCCCAGAGCTGAGGAATCCCTCTTTGCATCGCACGAAGGGTCTAACAGGAATCATACTGCAGTGTTTGGTACCCATCGGAAGAGTATTTAATTAGCAATATTCCGGTGTTGGTTTGGAGAGTATTAATCGCTCGTGCGAATAGTTATGGACATAAGAAGTTTATGTCCATTTCTATGATTTGCACATACTCAGGTATGCGGCGGGAAACCCAGTTCCCCACCCACCTGAGCTGTTGGAAATTGTCACAGCCCACCTGTATGAATCACCCTATGACCTTTTGTTATGATACAGGGCCGAATTCCTTCGGCCAATGGACAATGGGATTGTAGGACCAGGAGATTGCATTGTGTGTGGGGCATAAATAGGCAGGCCGACCACATCCAGCTCTCACTCTCTCATCAACGGTTATCTGCTGATAATCGGGAGCTGGATATCGAGGCGCAGGCGATCATACCCTTTGTGCGTAAGTTCTCTCCGTAATCATTGTCTTTCTGTGAGCCAATTTCTCTCTCTCTCTCTCTCTGTGTCTATTTCTCTCTCTCTATTCTCTCTTTTCTCTCATATCTCCCCTAGACTAAACTTTATAGTATTGTATTGTATTGTGTTAGACCAGGATAGCATTGTAGTTTATCCCTTAGTTAGGTGTTTGGTTAGGAAGTCTTTGTTATATTGTAGTGTATCATTTGTACTGTGTTACTCTTTTACAAGTATACTAGATATAATACAGATAATAGGCTTTGGAACCCTAAACCAGTATCAGTGTATTTACTATAGTGTTAAGTGTTCACTTGAGCGTCGGTGACGCTCAAACAGCTTTGTAGATAGTCAGGTTACACAAGGTTGCATTTACACCCTGTACTCACATTAAGGTATTCTGTGTGTTTCATCGGTATAAGGTTTAACATCAAGGTATAGTGTTGTGAGCGTCTGCACCGCTGGTGACCTCCTCGTGGTCTCTAGCGTATGCTACGTTACAGCGAATCTTTCCCCTAGACATAACCAATAACGTGTCCTGTGATCGCTGGGCCGTGAGCGAACGTGACGCTTGAGCGTCTCGCCTACGGCTGAGCGATCTTTACGCAAATAGCGTATCATTACGGTATTTCTTAAGTAAACAGCGTACAGTGTTCTTAGCTTCATAAAGGGTTGTTTATACGACAAGGAATTTAGCATTGTCAATTGCGGGCTCGTCCTATACTTCTCATATCTGCACTAGGTAGATCAGCAGACATTATCCCTCCAGCAAAGGGTGGGAGGTTGTCTCACAGTGCTGACGGGATAAGCGTCTGCTTCGCTTAGATAAAGAGTGCTGAAGGAATCCGGTAACCGGAAGTAAGAACAAAACGCTTGTGTCTTTTTGAAACTGTTTATTTTTCTTTTGTCTTGCGTACGCATACATTTATCTGCATTTCTGTTTCATTTTCGTATATCACTATTCCTGTTTGCCAAATTTTATAGTTGATAGAAAGGGCTAAAAGGAGATTTGCTGTTATTTAATAAATAGAGGTAATAGTTAAAGTATAGAACAAACACACGGTTTGTCTGAGATACAAGGCAGTCAGTGTGGATTGCGGTAGATGATCAGGGATCATCTACATTGATAAATAAATATATTGTGTTACGGTGGATCCTTTGCATTGCGTACACGTGTCGCTAACAAAGACTAGCGTACGCAATCCAAAAGGCAGACGCACGCAGCGTACACTACGCAACGTAGCGTCTGGTTACGCCCACGTAGCCCAAGTCACGAAAAGTTGAATTAGCGCAAAGCGATAATTAGCGCAAAAGCGATAAGTAATGCACAGCGGTAAATAACGCGACGCGGTAAATAACGCAAATCTATTTTTGGAAAATCTGAAATTTAGTTTAACAGATCCTGCTCCTAATTGGTAACACTCTTGGCCTGAAGACAATTTCTGCGCAGAAATAGATATAGAAACAAAAGTGTACATGTGTTGAGTGAGTGTGTTTTGTATACAAAAGTTTATACAATTTTAAAGGTGGAACCAAAAGGAAAGTCGGGTACTCGTCAAGGAACATACGTGTAAGTGACATATACGGTGGCTAGGGAGGCATCTCTGGTTAAATAATATTTGAGCATTAGAGTATAGCGGACCATAAGGTAACAAGACCAGGAGGTCATAAGGAACAAGACCAGGAGGTCGTAAGGTAAAAGGTCCGCTATAAAAGTCCAGTGGCACAACGCCTGGGGTGTTGGTGCAGAACCCATATAGGCCATACAAGCTCTGGTTGAAGGAATCGCGGCCGGAAACATCGATTCCATTGGTCTTTCAGTACATGACAAATAGTGCTCGTGTACTGAACGATTGGACCGCACGTAATTGTGTGCAGTAGTTAGTAATCTGACCTAAATACCATTAGAGTAAAGTGGTCACAAACGCTATTTGTACACTCTGACGTGATTTGTGTAATTTTTTATTTTTTGGGAAGGGAAGTTCGCTGGTCACTCAGGAACTATCCAACAACCGATACTTGCTGGGGACTGGTAGGTCCAGCACGCCCCAGTAAGTAAAGGTTCACAGGGGCCCTGGGTTGGGTACCACAGCTCTGGTTTACAGTGATTGCGGCATAGGCCAACGTGGGCGAGAAGTAAGTGGGGTACTTGATAAACCACCACCGCCGGCCTGCCCAAGGACATCTTGGTTTGTTTGTAAGGGTGCGCTGAAAGCCTTGATATTCAAGGAGGAATAAGCAACGCCTGCAGATTATGGGGGCCATTTGTTCCGGTAGGGGGCGATCAACCCAGGTTCAGGTTGATTCAGAGAACCGATCCATCGGGTCGGCACGATATGTGATGTGTAAGAAATATGGAAATCACGCTGAAGTTTTTTGTGATGAATGGGAGAGAATGACTGTACAAGACAGGGACAAGTTCCCAAGAATAGGTAGCTTCAGTCCAGAGGTGTTACAAAATTTAAGGAGGAGGATAAGTCTCGTTGAACCAACGAAGAGACAAAATAAACATTATGAATATTTACAGTTATGGCAACAGGAAAGTGAATTACAAAGAGAGTCTATTGACTTTTCTGACTCTTATCTTGAGAGGAGAGACATGGCATCGGGAGAGGAGTTGATTGCGGAGAGAAAAGCACAAGGGTGGAACAATAAAAACGCTCTTAGCAACTGTAATATAGATTATAAGAATAAGTGTAATAAATGTAACAATGATTATTGTAATACTGTTGAATGTACAACTATTAACCTGTGCCAGTTGCACCCCATGTCAAACCTCCCTCAGGAATACAAACAAGACAGTGAGCCCAGAACGATGTCAGCACCTCTTCCAACAACCATCACAGAAGCCATCCAGGTGGACACGACCAAATGGGTAAAGGCAATAATCGAACCCCCTAACGGAGGGTCAGGTGAGGTCGTGTCCACAGGTACGTACAATGTTTCATATCACGCACAAACAGATGTACCCCATATTGTAAGGCCAACACAAGATGATGGAACTGAGCTCAATCTGGCCAGGGTGATCTCAGTCCCCAATGGGAAGACTGACGATCAGGGAATCATTCCCGTCAAGGACAGTGCAATGCGCTGTCTCTTGTCCCGGACCGAATTGAGATCAATTGTGTCTGAATTTCCTGATCCTAGGAAAAATCTAGCCAAATGTCAAAGTTTTATAAAAGAACTAGGAAACGCCACAGAACCCACCAACAAAGAGTGGCGGACAGTGCTGAGGGCATGTTTGCCCTCCAGGGTTGACCCTGAAAAGTTCATTGCTGATTGTAAATTAAACACAGAGGTACCTTGTACGGAGGAACACAATCAGGAATGTATTAGGCAGATTAACCGACAGTTAGGAATATATTTCCCAGCTGCTGTCAAGTGGAATGAAATTTTCTCCATAAGACAAAACGAAAGGGAAAATGTTTCTAATTATTTCAATCGAGCACTGCAAATAATGGCTGGAAACACTGGGATCACAGACATCAAGACAAATGCACAACATAGAGGAATAGCGGTTAAGGTATTAATGAATGGTTTAAAAGATGAATTAAAAACAAGGGTACAGACCACCAACCCAAACTGGAGAGATATCTCGGTGACTGCACTAAGAGAGGCCGTCATCAATCAGGATCAGAATATCACCAGATACAGAGAGTCACAAAGAGATAAGTTAATGGCAGCAAAAATACAGGCCCAAACCACAAGACCACCCCAACAAAAGCCCCACACCCCTGCGAGAAATCCAGATATGGTAGTCTGTTACCATTGTCATAGAAAGGGACACATTGCAAGAGATTGTAGATCACGAGAAAGACAACACCATAATCATAAAATCCAAGGAACCAGGGAAGTACAGGGGAAACGATTGATGATGATGAGCATCCGAGCGTTTGAGGAGGCATCAAATCAGCCAAGACCCCATTTCACTGACACTTGGAGGAAGCCCAGGATTTGTTACCATTGTAGGAGAGAAGGGCATTATGCCCACAACTGCAACAGCCCACATAAAGTTAGACCCCCTAGACCAAGAAATGAGCAAAATTACAACACACACCATTATAATCAAGAATCACATAGGCAGGAAAGGTGATTGTTAGGAATGGAGGCAAGCCTGAGGTAACGGTTAATGAAGTGGGAGGTCATTCACTGAAGACACAGGAATGACCAGGTTAAACGTTGTAAATGTATTTGTGAAAAAAATGTTTTTCTCTTTTCTCACTCTCTATCCCCATCTCTGACGATTATTGGTAAGAATTCAAACATTGCATATTCGCCTGGTCCTTGCAGAAGTCTACCAAACCCCAGCATGACCTATCCACCACAATGTATTCTGGCCAGATACAGACAATGGAATAATGCAAGTGCTGGTGGGGAGGGACTGCTCAAGGAGACCATTAGACACGTAGATACGACAGCCTGGTAGTCTGACAATGTTTTCTTAATGTTGACAAATGTTTAAAAATGCTTTGTTTCTCTTCTCTTATTGGTGGTTATTGTCGGGTTATGTAATGTATATATGCACATGAATTGTTCTCTATCTCTTTTGTTTTTTTTTGTTTTTGTGTTCTCTCTCTCCTCACTCATGTTTCCATGATTTAAAGATACTATGTCACCCCTCAGTTGGACCAATGGTAATGCCAGATTTTTTTTTCTCCTTACAGAAAGATCGCCGGTTAGGAAGGAATATTGCATCACCAGAATGTTCGTTTGGAAGACTGAGAGACAGCACCTTTTGAGAGGACAGCAGAACAAGAAGAACAACAAGACGAGAGAACTTATTATCGTAACGAGTTCTCCCCCCCCCTCAAATTGATTTTTTGTACCCCATTACAAATTTCTTCTTTTCTCCTCCTGTAAGATGGACTTGCCCCGAGAGACTGTGATATGGATTTTCCCGTTAACCATGATGTTGACCAGAGCAGTCTGTTTCGGTGAGAGTACCAGTGAGGTCGAGAAAGGATCCAGAAAGGTCCTGATGACTGAGACGGAGGTGTAAATTTCCAATAGCAACCCAATCACCAAGCAAAGGCGAGTACCGGGCACGATCTAACAACCATGTTATTTGTAAACAACTGTGAAGGAATGTTAGTTCAAAAAGAAAGTTGTATCTGTAGGCTCTGTAACAAAGAAATGCCAATCTAGTTTTAATATCCATATGGACCGGCATCCATTGAGTGACTATCACTCTCTAGTGGGTAACGTGTTGAACCAAACAGATTGTTGGGTATGCTCTCAAGTACCTCAGGGTCACAGCAAATCAGGGCTAGTACCATTTCCTTTAACGTTAGGGGAGGTACTTGAGCTAAGTGGTGGGAGACCGGTGGACCGGAGGTTTAACATCTTCAGCCCTCCTAGTTTGAAGCTCCACCAATACCATGTGGATAGGTCCCTCATATGTTTTAACATCTCCAATCCCCGTAAGCCGGGAAATTGGGAAGTGTCATGGAGCAACCTTACCATGACCTTTTCACACAGAGCAGATAGAATGCCTACAGATACAGAGCTCGTACGCCACATAGCCAGTAGAGGAAAATCTTTCCGGTATCGATATACCTTAGGGAATAGGATTACTAGAGTTGGAGAGGTATCACCAGGATACTGTGCACATATCGTACAAACTGATACGTGCATTAGACAGATGGAAGAATTAGGGTCAGGAGATTTCACCTGGAAGGTTTGTAACATGGTCATGTCCTTCTCCGTCCCTTATGTTCTCCCCGATGATGCATATTTCATATGCGGGAGAAAGGCGTACAAGTGGCTTGCCCCAAACTCTGAAGGATTGTGTTATATTGGAAAAGTATTGCCTGAAGTGATGACTGTTACACATGACAAAATGAAGGACATACACCGTGGTGCCCAAGCTCCTTATACTCACACTCATTACGAACACCGAGTTAAAAGACAACTGTCAGAAAGATTAGAGCATCCGGCCTCTGATCTTATCCATGAATCCACCGGGATTCAGGTTCTGGTAGCGTTAGATTTCACTCGCACCGCTCGAGGTGTGATGAATTATAAATACATTTCCGCACTCGCCAATTTGTTAGATAATATCACTGAAATGTATGATGACACGTTTAGATACACTGGAAGAGAACTTCAAGCTTACAAAACAGAACTAGTTCAGCATAGGATGGTTCTTAATTATCTTACAGCAGTAACAGGCGGATATTGTGTTACATTGGCAACACAGTACGGCATAAAGTGTTGCACGTATATCACAAATAGCACCGAGGATCCGGTAGAGGTCATAGACCAAAAGATGGACGATATTCTCCAATTGAAGCGGGAATTTCGTCGAAAACACAATCTCACCCTTGCTGCTGTAGGTAATGAGCTGACTGGTTGGGTGTCATGGTTGAACCCGCGAAATTGGTTCTCCGGTTTGGGAGACTGGGCTCAAGGAGTCATAATGGATGTTGGAAAGTTTCTCCTATGTATCTTGGGTGTCGTTATATCTATTGGATTGATATTTAGATGCGGGCAGGCTTTAATGAGGTGCAAACAAAGTACAAAAGTGATGAGCTTGAGGAGCGAGGAAACTGTAATTAACCTGGATTTGATTTATGACCCAATGCTAGAAACCATGACGTAATGATGTAATGAGTATACGGTCCGTCTTTCACCCATTTCTATGTTTTCCTCCGAGGTACAAAGACCCACGTAGACGAAAGATTTGATGAGCCAAGGGGCCGACAACGGAAAGATGGAAAGAAGAAGAGCAGACGACCCGATATACAAGATTTTGATGGACAATGCCATGGGTACCCCAGTTTCCCTAGGAACTTTAAAATCACGCTAGCCCAACATTTTTTGTAAATCCATGGACGTTGTTTGCTTTACTCACGATTTATGAGCAAAAGCACAAAGAAGAAGACTCCAATCAACCGACACCAATCAAGACCTCAATCAACGAACGTACATTAACCTGACATAGAATATCATTGCATTTTTCGTAAGTGTTCTTTATCTTCATCTCTGCAACCCTCAGGTAATAACACACATAGCCGATAGGGAATACAGGCACAGATAGCAGCAACCACATACCCCCCCAATTCATGTATCATCAACTAAAATGTGCATCCCCATTGTGTTACAACCACAGCCGAAATGAGCTCGGTAGAGTTTGACAGCCCATCCACAGACCTGTACCACAGGATAAGAAGGAATTCAAATGTATACTTCGCAATACCTCGAAGCTTGATTTACCACACGTACGGCACGATGATACATGACCCTCCAAACATGGACTCATACACACATGCTTCTACTTTCTCACTAGGTCATACCCTCTTCACACCTACTCCATTCTTCTTCCTTTCCCCACCATGGAAATCAATTAACCCCTGACTTACATTTTTCTCCTTAAATATTTTGTGGCAGTTATTATTGACTGCCAAAGGGTGGACTGTCGAAGTCAGAAAAATGTCTTAATGCACACTGCCATATTTGCACCGCACACTGGTCCGTGCTGCGCATGCGTACGCTCTCCCGTGGAAGCGCATACCCGCAATAGCGTGCACTCGCACGCGCAGTATGCGCATTTACGGTAGAGTTTATGTGATCGTAGCGTGCGACTCATTCGTTACAAAAGTTCACAATTAATGTAGTTTATAGATCATGTTCCCCTCAATAGTTTCTGTAAGTTTGGTTTAGATACAATGTCCCAGAGCTGAGGAATCCCTCTTTGCATTGCACGAAGGGTCTAACAGGAATCATACTGCAGTGTTTGGTACCCATCGGAAGAGTATTTAATTAGCAATATTCCGGTGTTGGTTTGGAGCGTATTAATCGCTCGTGCGAATAGTTATGGACATAAGAAGTTTATGTCCATTTCTATGATTTGCACATACTCAGGTATGCGGCGGGAAACCCAGTTCCCCACCCACCTGAGCTGTTGGAAATTGTCACAGCCCACCTGTATGAATCACCCTATGACCTTTTGTTATGATACAGGGCCGAATTCCTTCGGCCAATGGACAATGGGATTGTAGGACCAGGAGATTGCATTGTGTGTGGGGCATAAATAGGCAGGCCGACCACATCCAGCTCTCACTCTCTCATCAACGGTTATCTGCTGATAATCGGGAGCTGGATATCGAGGCGCAGGCGATCATACCCTTTGTGCGTAAGTTCCCTCCGTAATCATTTTCTTTCTGTGAGCCAATTTCTCTCTCTCTCTCTCTCTGTGTCTATTTCTCTCTCTCTATTCTCTCTTTTCTCTCATATCTCCCCTAGACTAAACTTTATAGTATTGTATTGTATTGTGTTAGACCAGGATAGCATTGTAGTTTATCCCTTAGTTAGGTGTTTGGTTAGGAAGTCTTTGTTATATTGTAGTGTATCATTTGTACTGTGTTACTCTTTTACAAGTATACTAGATATAATACAGATAATAGGCTTTGGAACCCTAAACCAGTATCAGTGTATTTACTATAGTGTTAAGTGTTCACTTGAGCGTCGGTGACGCTCAAACAGCTTTGTAGATAGTCAGGTTACACAAGGTTGCATTTACACCCTGTACTCACATTAAGGTATTCTGTGTGTTTCATCGGTATAAGGTTTAACATCAAGGTATAGTGTTGTGAGCGTCTGCACCGCTGGTGACCTCCTCGTGGTCTCTAGCGTATGCTACGTTACAGCGAATCTTTCCCCTAGACATAACCAATAACGTGTCCTGTGATCGCTGGGCCGTGAGCGAACGTGACGCTTGAGCGTCTCGCCTACGGCTGAGCGATCTTTACGCAAATAGCGTATCATTACGGTATTTCTTAAGTAAACAGCGTACAGTGTTCTTAGCTTCATAAAGGGTTGTTTATACGACAAGGAATTTAGCATTGTCACCATGGTCATGAAGATTGTTTTCCCAGGGTGAGGTTCATTCATTGCATTCTGGGTATGCTGACTCCTGTGATTTCCCCAAATGTGGGAAACTTGGTTGCATTATTTGTGGTAGTGGGGGACTGTGTTTGTGCTTTCCTCTGGTCAGCTCTGGTAAAAGTCAGATTTCTTTGTCTCAGATCTTCCTCTAGCCTTGTTCTTCTTTCGAGAGTTCCCTTGTGCTGACTCAGTTGGATCTCCTTCACTTGACAGGGGGGTGCCCGAGCTGCGACCCTCCCCAGCTCTAGCCCAACTCCTACTTACCTGCCAGGTGAGATACTATGATCATGTAGGTGCTTCTCCCAGGGCAAGGCTCACCCATTGCACTCTGGGTGTGCTGCCCCTGTGATTTCCCCAAATGTGGGAAACTTGACTGCATAATTTGTGTTTCCCCTGGTCGGCTCTCGTATAATTCAGATCTCTTTGTCTCAGGTCTCTCTCCAGCCTAGTTTGCTGTCTGTTTCCACTTCTCTTTTCTTGAGCCGCTCCCTTCTATGCCCTTGCGCACTATTCTGACCTCTCCTGTCTGCTTACTTTGTGCCTTCCAACGCACAATGCAAACTACAGGTAGTGCTGCAGGGCCCACACCCTTTTACATGCTTTACAGAGCAGCTCTGGAGCTGTTACAGTGCCCAGCTGCTGCAAGAAATCAGCTTGAATGCTTCAGGGGCTGGGGCATAGCCAACATGAGCCCCACACCGAAGGAGGGTGGAGATGTTTAATGCGAATTAGGGGTCATCCAAGCGCCGCAAAAGGCCGCCATTCCCTGCACATCCCTTTTTTCTTTTCATATGCAGACGAGGGTTGAAGCCAACTTTGACCCACTGCTTGGATGACATCACCATATGCAAATCCATCTGCTGCAGGCCTTCCCCAGGAATGCTTGCACTAGTTGTTGCATTTGGTTTGTTGTTTGGGGGTGCTTCAGTATTAGGCAGCCTTCTGCCCTCCCATGTTCATCTGAAAATATGTGTTCTCCCTGCAGTTGTTGTCCCAAGATGAGAGTTCCCTTGTGCTGCCTCAGTTGAATCGCCTTTACTTGACAGAGATGTGCCTGAGCAGCGGCCCTCCCCAGCCCTATCTCAAATCATACTTATTTTGCATAGGAGATACCATGGTCATGAAGATTGTTCTCCCAGGGTGAGGTTCATTCATTGCATTCTGGGTATGCTGACCCCTGTGATTTCCCCAAATGTTGGAAACTCGACTGCATTATTTGTGGTAGTGGGGGACTGTGTTTGTGCTTTCCTCTGGTCAGCTCTGGTAAAAGTCAGATTTCTTTGTCTCAGATCTTCCTCTAGCCTTGTTCTTCTTTCGAGAGTTCCCTTGTGCTGCCTCAGTTGGATCTGTTAGGGTCTCCTGCCCTGTGCTGCCACGTCGTCATGGCAACCGGGAGACAAGTGCTAGTGGAGTAACCTGAGCGCAGCTGATACTCCGGTTCGGGTCTTTTGCTGTGCAGTGGTTATAGGCTCTGTGCACGGCAGGGGATCCGGTGCTGGTTTTTGTGCTCACAGTCTGTGAGGTCTGAGTGGGGCGTGGACAGCACCTGCTTTATAAGGCCTCTTTTCAGGGTAAGCAGATGCTGCTGAATCTCTGTTGGTTAGTCAGTTCATGAAAGTTAGCCAGTACTGTGTAGCTTTGTATTGTTTGTTGCTTACTGCAAATAGGCCTGGGAATTTGGTATTACACTCTGCCAATCCAGACCTAGCAGTAAGACTGGAGTCAGTCGTTTAGCTTGCTGGGGTTCTGTTATTACTCTGTGAACTTAGCAAGTTTGCGGCTGTATTCTAACACTTGCCTGTCTAATCCTGTCTCACTGTGCTAGGTGTCAGGGGTCAGTTTAGTGGCAGTAAGCTTAAACCTGTGCACTGCAAGTGAGAATCAGGATTGTGGAGGCTCTCCTTGTGTCTATCATTCCATCTCTGACCAAGGAGTTTACTGCCACACCCGTTGGTAACCCTTTAGGGTTTTGCTGTTGCCCTTAGCAACAGCATTTCGGGTTCTCTACGTATTAAAACACAACATCTTGCTTTTTACATCTGAGCAGTTCTAATACAAGGGAGATACCCAGTTCCTTAGCCTCTGGGCTTCTCTGTTCACTGTGTGTGTATTTTGTTACCCTATCACCTTCTGTGTACGTTATGTCATATTCCCCAGTTTGTCTGTGAGTCCATTTGTGTTGCATAACAGTTCAAACACCAGTACATTCCTGCAGACACTGGAGTGCATAACAGTTCTGACACTAGTACTTTCCTGCAGGCACTGGTGTGCATAACATATTCAGCAGCCTAATACTCCTGTTGAAATTTTGTGGGAATATGGAGCATACCCCTCAAAATACGTTGCAACAGGTGGTCGATCAGGTGCAGGTCCTGACTCGACAATTTAATGATTTGTCCATTAAAATGCACACCTCCCAGGCTGCTGGCGGAGCTCCCGCAGCAGCAGCACCTGCAGGGGTTAAGGAGCCGAAAGTAAATCTCCCGGATCGTTTTTCTGGAGATCGCTCGCAGTTCTTTTGTTTCAAGGAGAGCTGCAAGCTATACTTCCGGCTTAGGCCTCAGTCTTCTGGGTCGGAGATTCAGCGGGTGGGCATAGTGATTTCCTTGCTACAAGGAGACCCACAGGTCTGGGCATATGGGTTGCAGCCTGACTGTCCGTCGCTTAAAAGTGTTGATGCTTTTTTTACGGCACTGGGCATGTTGTATGATGACCCTGACAAGACGGCCTCAGCCGAGGCTCAGATTTCGATCCTTAAGCAAGGGCGAAGGCCAGTTGAGGTTTACTGTACGGAGTTTCGGAGGTTGGCCCATGATACCCAGTGGAATGACCCAGCCCTGAGACACCAGTACCGAAGAGGTCTTTCTAACCAGATAAAGGACCAACTGGTACAATATCCCTTGCCTGATAGCTTGGATCAGCTCATGCAGTTATCCATCCGGGTGGATAGACGGCTGAGAGAGCGTAGGCTTGAAAGGGAGACTGAGATTTCCTTCCTTCCCAAGGGAACCTCAGACTCTGAGGAATTTTCTGAGGAGCCTATGCAGATTGGGGCTACCCGCCTCTCCTCGCATGAGAAGACGCGGAGGAGACAGCAGGGGTTGTGTTTGTACTGTGGGAATAAAGGTCATGTGGTAGTATCATGCCCAGAAAATCCGGAAAACTTCAGGGCCTGAGGGTGATGGGAAATATCCTGTCAGGCCAGAAGTCAGAATTTCCCAAGAAGACTTTTATCATTCCGGTGACCTTGAAGATCCTCGGTCAAACTGTCAAGACTGAGGCCTTTGTGGACAGTGGGGCCGACGGGGTTTTTATGGACCGCCAATTCGCCCTAAAACACTCTGTTCCCTTAGTACCCTTGGCATCGGAAATTGAGATTTGTGGGTTAAACGGGGAACCATTATCCCAAGGTAAAATTACCTCTTGCACTAGCCAGATTTCTTTGTTTATTGGAGCCACACACTCTGAAAAATTGTCCTTTTATGTGACTGTCTGTACTTTTGCCCCATTGCCCCATTGGTGTTGGGGTTACCCTGGTTAAGGGCCCACAATCCTCAATTTGACTGGGTCTCTGGGGAGATTCTTAGTTGGGGTACTGATTGTTTCAGGAGTTGCTTGAGCCTTCCAGTCAGGCTCTCGCAGCTAAGTTTGCCAGGATTGCCAGGGTGTTATGCAGATTTTGCGGACGTGTTCTCCAAAAAAGTTGCAGAGGTACTACCTCCCCATCGCCCCTATGACTGTGCCATTGATTTGTTGCCAAATGCTAAGCTTCCCAAGAGCAGGTTGTACTCCCTGTCACGTCCTGAGACTCAGGCTATGGCAGAGTACATTCAGGAGAACTTGGCTAAGGGATTTATCAGACCTTCACAGTCTCCAGTTGGGTCGGGGTTCTTCTTCGTGGGTAAAAAGGACGGTTCGTTGCGACCCTGCATCGACTTCAGGGAATTGAACCGTATCACGATTAAAAACTCATACCCACTGCCTCTCATTTCGGTCTTGTTTGACCAGCTTCGTACTGCCACCATTTTTTCTAAGATTGACCTACGCGGTGCGTACAATCTAATCCGAATAAGAGAGGGGGATGAATGGAAGACTGCCTTTAATACCCACTCAGGGCATTATGAATATTTGGTGATGCCTTTTGGGCTCTGTAATGCCCCGGCAGTCTTCCAGGATTTCATGAATGATGTGCTCAGGGAATATTTGGATAGATTCTTAGTTGTATACTTAGATGACATCCTAATCTTCTCCCATTCCCTGGAGGAACATCGGAAGCATGTACGCTTAGTCCTCCAGAAACTCAGAGACCACCGGCTTGGGGCGAAGCTGGAGAAGTGCGAATTTGAAGTTCAGCAAATCGCATTTCTAGGATATATTATCTCCCCAGAAGGTTTCCAAATGGAGGGTTCCAAGGTACAGGCAGTCCTGGATTGGGTGCAGCCCACTAGTTTGAAGGCGCTTCAGCGTTTCCTGGGCTTTGCGAATTTTTATAGACGATTTATCGCTGGATTTTCGTCTATAGTGGCGCCCTTGGTGGCACTCACTAAGAAAGGGGCGGATGTTGCTCACTGGTCTTGTGAGGCTAAAGCGGCTTTTGCCCGTCTCAAAAGGGCATTTGTTTCGGCCAAGGTGCTGCGACACCCAGATCCAGAGCGTCCTTTTGTGGTGGAGGTGGATGCCTCTGAGATGGGTATTGGGGCAGTGCTTTCTCAGATGGGAGTGTCTGATAATCGCCTTCATCCCTGTGCTTACTTTTCCCGTAAATTTTCGCCTGCCGAGATGAATTATGACGTGGGTAACCGGGAATTGTTGGCTATTAAGGATGCACTCGAGGAGTGGAGACACTGGCTTGAGGGGGCTAAGTTTGTGGTCTCAATTCTCACTGACCATAAGAATCTGGCATATTTAGAGTCAGCGAAGCGTCTCAATGCCAGGCAGGCACGATGGGCTTTGTTTTTTGCTCGCTTTAATTTTTTGATAACATATCGCCCTGGGTCAAAAAACATCAAGGCTGATGCGCTCTCGTGGAGTTTTGCTCCAATCCAGGAGACCACCGAGGAGCCGTTGCCCATTGTTTCCCCATCATGTATTAAAGTGGGCATTACCCAGGACCTCTTATCATTAGTCCTTAGAGCACAGGAGCAGGCTCCTCCAGACCTTCCGGTAGGTCTTTTGTTTGTGCCTCCTAGGTTAAGACAGCGAGTGTTCCTGGAATTCCATGCCAAGAAGTCGGCAGGTCACCCGGGTATTGCCAGAACTCGGGAGTTGCTATCTAGGGCGGTGTGGTGGCCCTCGGTGGCTAAGGATGTGGATCAGTGGGTTCGGGCATGTGACATCTGTGCCCGAAATAAGACTCCTAGAGGGGTTCCTGTTGGCCCATTACATCCACTCTCTATCCCATCTAAGCCATGGACCCACATTTCAATGGATTTTGTGGTGGACTTGCCCAAATCCTCGGGGATGACAGCCATCTGGGTTGTCGTTGACAGGTTTTCGAAGATGGCGCACTTCGTTCCACTGGTTGGGCTGCCATCAGCCAGACGCCTGTCTGAATTATTTATGCTGCATGTTGTGCGTCTCCACGGGTTGCCACTTGATGTGGTCTCTGACCGCGGATCCCAGTTTGTGGCCAAATTCTGGAGGGCATTTTGTTCCGATCTCCAGATTTCTGTCAGCTTGTCGTCAGGCTACCATCCGCAGTCTAATGGGCAGACTGAAAGGGTGAACCAGTCCTTGGAGCAGTTCCTCAGGTGTTATGTCTCCAAGTGTCAGACTGACTGGGTTGCTCATCTGTCCATGGCGGAGTTTGCCTATAACAACGCGGCTCACTCTGCTACAGGGATCTCTCCCTTCCTTTGTGTGTATGGGCATCATCCTAAGGCCAATTCTTTTGACCCCCTGGACTCCACGCCTGGTGGTTCCTCTGTGGTTTCGGTCCTTAGAGGTATTTGGCGGAAAGTGAAGAAAGCCCTTGTGTCTGTGTCATTAGTGACCAAAAGGGTTTTTGATAAGCGGAAAAGACCCTGCAGCTTCAAATTAGGAGACTTCGTCTGGTTGTCTACCAAGAATTTGAAGTTGAGACAGCCATCTCATAAGTTAGGGCCCCGGTTCATCGGCCCTTATAAGATCACCAGGGTTATCAATCCGGTGGCATTTCAGTTAGATCTGCCCCGTTCTTTGGGTATCAATAAAACATTTCATTGTTCCCTTTTAAAACGGGCGATTAGTAATCCTTCTTCCAGTGGAAGACCTTCCCCTCTTCTGATACGTGGCCAGAGGGAGTTTGTTGTTGAAAGGATTCTTGACTCCAAGGTGGTTCGGGGTCGGCTGTCATTTTTGGTGCACTGGAAGGGGTATGGCCCGGAGGAGCGGTCGTGGGTGCGCAGTTGTGATCTTCATGCCCCCAGACTGATACGCTCTTTCTTCTCGCAGTTCCCCGATAAACCCGGTGGTAGGGGTTCTTTTACCCCTCGTCAGAGGGGGGGTACTGTTAGGGTCTCCTGCCCTGTGCTGCCACGTCGTCATGGCAACCGGGAGACAAGTGCTAGTGGAGTAACCTGAGCGCAGCTGATACTCCGGTTCGGGTCTTTTGCTGTGCAGTGGTTATAGGCTCTGTGCACGGCAGGGGATCCGGTGCTGGTTTTTGTGCTCACAGTCTGTGAGGTCTGAGTGGGGCGTGGACAGCACCTGCTTTATAAGGCCTCTTTTCAGGGTAAGCAGATGCTGCTGAATCTCTGTTGGTTAGTCAGTTCATGAAAGTTAGCCAGTACTGTGTAGCTTTGTATTGTTTGTTGCTTACTGCAAATAGGCCTGGGAATTTGGTATTACACTCTGCCAATCCAGACCTAGCAGTAAGACTGGAGTCAGTCGTTTAGCTTGCTGGGGTTCTGTTATTACTCTGTGAACTTAGCAAGTTTGCGGCTGTATTCTAACACTTGCCTGTCTAATCCTGTCTCACTGTGCTAGGTGTCAGGGGTCAGTTTAGTGGCAGTAAGCTTAAACCTGTGCACTGCAAGTGAGAATCAGGATTGTGGAGGCTCTCCTTGTGTCTATCATTCCATCTCTGACCAAGGAGTTTACTGCCACACCCGTTGGTAACCCTTTAGGGTTTTGCTGTTGCCCTTAGCAACAGCATTTCGGGTTCTCTACGTATTAAAACACAACATCTTGCTTTTTACATCTGAGCAGTTCTAATACAAGGGAGATACCCAGTTCCTTAGCCTCTGGGCTTCTCTGTTCACTGTGTGTGTATTTTGTTACCCTATCACCTTCTGTGTACGTTATGTCATATTCCCCAGTTTGTCTGTGAGTCCATTCGTGTTGCATAACAGTTCAAACACCAGTACATTCCTGCAGACACTGGAGTGCATAACAGTTCTGACACTAGTACTTTCCTGCAGGCACTGGTGTGCATAACAGGATCTCCTTCACTTGACAGGGGGGTGCCTGAGCAGCGACCCTCCCCAGCTCTAGCCCAACTCCTACTTACCTGCCAGGTGAGATACTATGATCATGAAGGTGCTTCTCCCAGGGCAAGGCTCACCAATTGCACTCTGGGTGTGCTGCTCCTGCGATATCCCCAAATGTGGGAAACTTGACTGCATAATTTGTGTTTCCCCTGGTCGGCTCTCGTATAATTCAGATCTCTTTGTCTCATGTCTCTCTCCAGCCTAGTTTGCTGTCTGTTTACACTTCTCTTTTCTTGAGCCACTACCTTCTATGCCCTTGCGCACTATCTTGACTTCTCCCGTCTGCTTACTTTGTGCCTTCCAACGCACAATGCGAACTACAGGTAGTGCTGCAGGGCCCACACCCTTTTAGTTGCCTTACAGAGCAGCTCTGGAGCTATTACAGTGCCCAGCTGCTGCAAGTAATCAGCTTGAATGCTTCAGGGGCTGGGGCATAGCCAACATGAGCCCCACACCGAAGTAGGGTGGAGGTGTTTAATGCGAACTAGGGGTCATCCAAGCGCCGCAAAAGGCCGCCATGCCCTGCACGCCCCTTTTCTCTTTTCATATGCAGACGAGGGTTGAAGCCAACTTTGACCCACTGCTTGGATGACATCACCATATGCAAATCCATCTGCTGCAGGCCTTCCCCCAGGAATGCTTGTACTAGTTGTTGCATTTGGTTTGTTGTTTGGGGGTGCTTCAGTATTAGGCAGCCTTCTGCCCTCCCATGTTCATCTGAAAATATGTGTTCTCCCTGCAGTTGTTGTCCCCAGATGAGAGTTCCCTTGTGCTGCCTCAGTTGAATCTCCTTTACTTGACAAGGGAGGCATTTTGGATTTTTTCTTTGGGTACCCTTACACCTGATGGTCTGAATGAGAGCATCGAACTGAACAACATTGGCAGTCTCTGAAGATTTTATCTATTGATTTACCTAATATATTATTTATTGAATATCCATTTATTGTATGTTTAATAAATAAACAAAATTATTAGAAGTAGCTATTTTGGAAACAGCTTTCCTCTTAGGATGAAACTGTATAATCCTGTTGTGTGTGTTCCTTTAAAGTTCTTTAGTAAAATCCACTAGTAATGAACATCAGATTTCTTCCTCCATCCTCTTTTTACACTTTCTCTTGGTTCTATATATATATATTTTTTTTCTATTTTTTTTCCCTCCTTCTCCCAAAAGCCCCCCCCCCCCTGTTTTACATTTTAAAATCTTTAAATATTTAAATCTTCGAATCCTTAAATTATCTGTTTAATATTTATTTTTCTTCATTTCTTTTTGTTGTTTAAACAGCAATGTAATTATTCCAGGGGTTAAAATAATGAAATATAGAAATAATATTAACAAAAATTAAAGGTAAAAATGAATTGATAGAATGATCCCATTAAAAGTAAATAAATAATATGGATGTTAAGCTGAGCGGGTTGGATTCGAACATGGGACTAGCTGCATAGATTGCATTTGATGTTTCCCCTGCGCCACAAGAACTGCTTCAGTAGTGGCATGGATTTATGTTACCCTAAAAGGTTTTATATAAGTAAATGGGGATCCTTAGTGCTGAGTCTCTGAATTATTTATATGTGATTATAGATATGAGGTATTGATTGAAAGATTATAGGTTAATCTGTATATAGATTATATATTTTCTGTTATTTTTTAAACCACCTTGTTGCTTATTTTATTATTATTTTTAATCACCATGTTGCTTATTTTTATATTATGAAATGCCTTTATATGTGCAATTGCAATTAGAAAGTTGTTCCATATGTGGGTCATTACATGTATGCATCCAATTAGTACATGTATGTATCCAATCAACTAATTAGTAATGCTATTGGTCCGGTGCATTTTAAAAAGAGCCTGCTTGGCTGCTGATGTATCCTCTGACGAAACCGCTCTTGGATAACAGCGGAGAAACGCGTAAGGAAGGTGATTACCGGACACTCTGATTGCTGAGATATAAGCCCGTTCATGAACGAGCTACATCACGGCGGACGTCTGATGTAAAGACAGCGGTGAAGGGGAAAAAGCAATTTGAGACCGAGCAAAAGGAGGTCTCTACCCCACGGCAGGGAGAAATATCCCGACCGCGAGTGCCAATAAGATCCAGCCACGGTTAACGGGGGTCGTAGCATACCGCTGTGTTTCACCAACCATCACAGCGCTCTCCCCCTGTTTTCTTTCATTACTCACGTGAGTTACATATGAACTTTAACTGCAGTAAATAAGAGGCATTGGTTACAACTGTTGCTGTTCATCCACAAGAAGGAATTTAATGTATCAATTACAATTGGAAAGTAACGATTAAATTACAACAGCTGTATCCAGGAGGATTTTTTGGACACTTTAATAAACATTCCGTTGTCATCAAGGGCAATATGAAATAGATCCTGATTACATTTAGATATGGATAGTGGTGCCTATATATGTTGACTCCATTGTATTTTATTGAATGTGGGTTTCTTCTGTCTATATATATTTTTTAAAAATAAAGAGCTTGTACATTTTATTTTTTGCGCTCCCTTGATAACAAGTGTGATTATCTTTAAAATTTGGTTTATTATTGGTAGAACAGTACTACCTATGGGAGCAGCATTTTATAATATATGGTGAAAATTAATAGATGTATAAAGATTAAATAAGCAACAAATTGGTGAAATAGATACGTTTTGATAGGAGCGCTGGGTTCTATATATATATATTTACATTTGGTTATATATATGTATAGACTTTATAAATTCTTGACAGAGATGTGCCTGAGCAGCGGCCCTCCCCAGCCCTATCCCAAATCATACTTATTTTGCATAGGAGATACCATGGTCATGAAGATTGTTCTCCCAGGGTGAGGTTCATTCATTGCATTCTGGGTATGCTGACCCCTGTGATTTCCCCAAATGTGGGAAACTCGACTGCATTATTTGTGGTAGTGGGGGACTGTGTTTGTGCTTTCCTCTGGTCAGCTCTGGTAAAAGTCAGATTTATTTGTCTCAGATCTTCCTCTAGCCTTGTTCTTCTTTCGAGAGTTTCCATGTGCTGCCTCAGTTGGATCTCCTTCACTTGACAGGGGGGTGCCCGAGCAGCGACCCTCCCCAGCTCTAGCCCAACTCCTACTTACCTGCCAGGTGAGATACTATGATCATGAAGGTGCTTCTCCCAGGGCAAGGCTCACCAATTGCACTCTGGGTGTGCTGCTCCTGCGGTTTCCCCAAATGTTGGACACTTGACTGCATAATTTGTGTTTCCCCTGGTCGGCTCTCGTATAATTCAGATCTCTTTGTCTCAGGTCTCTCTCCAGCCTAGTTTGCTGTCTGTTTCCACTTCTCTTTTCTTGAGTTGCTCCCTTCTATGCCCTTGCGCACTATCCTGACTTCTCCCGTCTGCTTACTTTGTGCCTTCCAACGCACAATGCAAACTACAGGTAGTGCTGCAGGGCCCACACCCTTTTACTTGCCTTACAGAGCAGCTCTGGAGCTGTTACAGTGCCCAGCTGCTGCAAGAAATCAGCTTGAATGCTTCAGGGGCTGGGGCATAGCCCCACACCGAAGGAGGGTGGAGGTGTTTAATGCGAACTAGGGGTCATCCAAGCGCCGCAAAAGGCCGCCATGCCCTGCACGCCCCTTTTCTCTTTTCATATGCAGACGAGGGTTGAAGCCAACTTTGACCCACTGCTTGGATGACATCACCATATGCAAATCCATCTGCTGCAGGCCTTCCCCCTGGAATGCTTGCACTAGTTGTTGCATTTGGTTTGTTGTTTGGGGGTGCTTCAGTATTAGGCAGCCTTCTGCCCTCCCATGTTCATCTGAAAATATGTGTTCTCCCTGCAGTTGTTGTCCCCAGATGAGAGTTCCCTTGTGCTGCCTCAGTTGAATCTCCTTTACTTGACAGAGATGTGCCTGAGCAGCGGCCCTCCCCAGCTCTATCCCAAGTCATACTTATTTTGCATAGGAGATACCATGCATCTATACATACATGCGCTAACACCTGGGCATACACTGATGTACCCACACCTAATATCCATACATACACGCCCTGACACCTGGACATACACCAACATTCCCACACCTGCATCTATACATACACATGCTGACACCTGGACATACACCAACATACAAGCACCTGCATCTATATATACACGCGCTGACAAATGGACATACACCGACGTACCCACACTTGCATCTATACATACATGCACTGACATCTGGACATACAAGCACCTGCATCTATACATACACGCGCTGACACCTGAACCTACACTGACGTTCCCACACCTGCATCTATACATACACATTCTGACACCTGGACATACACAGACGTACCCACACCTGCATCTATACATACACGCGTTGACACCTGGACGTACACTGACGTACACACACCTACATCTATATATGCATGGATGCAAATGTGGGTACGTCTGTATACGTCCAGTTGTTAGCATGTGTATGTATAGATGTTAGGTGTGGGTACATCAGTGTATGTCCAGGTGTCAGCACATGTATGTATAGATTCACATGTGGGTACGTTGGTGTACGTTTAGGGGTCAGCGTGTTTATGTATAGATGTTGGTGTGTGTATGTCAGTGTACGTACAGATATAGGTGTGTGTATGTATGTATGTATGTATGTATGTATGTATATGTATAGAGGAAGGTGTGATACATACATATAACACATACATGATAGATACATACATATATCACACACACGATAGATAGATAGATAGATAGATAGATAGATAGATAGATAGATAGATAGATAGAACACATACATACATGATAGATACATATATACACACACATACGATAGATAGATAGATAGATAGATAGATAGATAGATAGATACATATATATATATATATATATATATCACAAACATATATGATTCATACATATATCACACTCACATACATGATACATACATGAGAAAGACCTGGGAAGGTGATGAGGCCCGGGCCCCCTGCTGATGTTGCGTTGAGGAAGGCAGTGTTCCAGGGCGGATGCCAGTCGGGGAGAGCGCCGCGCAGCCCGGGAAAAATACTGCTGAGGAGCTACATCTGGAAGAGCCCCAGGGAGGGAGAGTGTCACATGCCCCATCCTGCAGGCCTGCACATGGGAAGGGAGGTCTCTGGCCACACATACTCACCCTGCTGCTGAAGCCCCGCTGCTGTCCCCATCAGCGCTCTCCAGCGGGGAGCGGGGCCAGGATGAACCTCAACCTGTGAGAACTATCTTCATGATCAAGAGATCTCATATGCAAGATAAGTATGTGTTGGGAAAGGGCTGGGGAGGGCGGCTGCTCGGGCACACCCTCGTCAAGTTAAGGAGATTTAACTGAGGAAGCACAAGGGAACTCTCGTCTGGGGACAACAACTGCAGGGAGACCACATCTTTTCAGATGAACATGGGAGGGCGGAAGGCTGCCTAATACTGAAGCACCCTCAGACATTAAACCATATGCAACAACTATTGCAAGCATTCCTGGGGGAAGGTCTGCAGCAGACGGATTTGCATTCAGTGATGTCATCCAAGCAGTGGGCCAAAGTTGGCTGGAACCTTCATCTGTATATGAAAAGAGAAAAGGGGCATGCGGGGCATGGCGGTCTTTTGCGGCGCTTGGATAACCCCAAGTTTGCATTAAACACCCCCACCCTCCTTCGGTGTGGGGCTCATGTTGGCCATGCCCAAGCCCCTGAAGCATTCAAGCTGATTTCTTGCAGCAGCTGGGCTCTACAAGACAAGTAAAAGGGTGTGGGCCCTGCAGCACCACCGGTAGTTTGCATACACACATATATAGGACAGCATCTCTTATATGCCCCAGGGTCAATAAAATAGTATCCTTGTCTAGGCTATCCATCCCCTCAGATAAGGCATTTGTCCATGCCGCTACAGCACTACACACCCAGGTCGACGCAATTGCCGGTCTGAGTAAGGTACCTGAATGTGTATAAATGGACTTCAGGGTAATCTCCTGTTTGCGGTCAGCACACTCTTTGAGGGTAGCCGTATCCTGGGACGGGAGGGCTACCTTCTTGGATAAGCGTGTTAATGCTTTGTCCACCCTAGGGGAGGATTCCCATCGTAACCTATCCGTTGATGGGAAAGGATACGCCATAAGATTCCTTTTGGAAATCTGCAGTCTTTTATCTGGAGATTTCCAAGCTTTTTTACATAACTCGTTCAGCTCGTGTGAGGGGGGAAAGGTTACCTCAGGCTTCTTTCCCTTGTACATATGTACCCTCTTGTCAGCGACAGGGGGTTACTCTGTGATGTGCAAAACATCTTTTATTGCCATAATCATAAATCGAATGGATTTTGCCAATTTTGGCTGTAACTTTGCATCATCGTAATCGACACTGGAGTCAGAATCCGTGTCGGTATCTGTGTCAACAAACTGGGATAGTGGGCGCTTATGAGACCCTGACAGTCCCTGCAACATAGGATCAGGCATGGGTTGAGACCCTGACTGTCCCAAAGCTTCTGCCTTGTCTAATCTTTTGTGCAATGAGTTTACACTAGCATTTAAAACATTCCACATATCCATCCAATCAGCTGTCGGCAGAGAAACCACATTCATTTGCTCCCGCTCCTCTCTAATATAGCCTTCTTCCTCAGACATGTCGACACACGTGTACCGACACACCACACACACAGGGAATGCTTTTTCTGAAGACAGTTTCCCCACAAGGCCCTTTGGAGAGACAGAGAGGGAGTATGCCAGCACACACCCCAGCGCTATATAACCCAGGAATAAAACAGTAACTTAATGTTTGCCCAGTAGTGCTGCTGTATGTAATTTGCGAATTATGTGCCCCCCCCCCCCCTCTTTTCAACCCTCTTGTCTAACGTGGTATAAGCAGGGTAGAGTCCGGGGAGCTTCCTCTCAGCGGTGCTGTGGAGAAAAAATGGCGCTGGTGAGTGCTGAGGGAGAAGCCCTGCCCCCTTGGAGGCGGGCTTTTGTCCCGCTTAAACTGTAAAATTGGTGGGGGCTCATACATTTATACAGTGCCCAGCTGTATATATGTTATATTTTTGCGAAAGAGGTTTATATTGCTGCCCAGGGCGCCCCCCCTGCGCCCTGCACCCTTACAGTGACCGGAGTATGTGAGGTGTATGGGAGCAAAGGCACACAGCTGCAGTGCTGTGCGTTACCTCAGTGAAGATCATGAAGTCTTCTGCCGCCTCTGAAGTCTTCTTTTCTTCTCATACTCACCCGGCTTCTATCTTCCGGCTCTGCGAGGGGGACGGCGGCGCGGCTCTGGGACGGACGGCGAGGGTGAGATCCTGCGTACCAATCCCTCTGGAGCTAATGGTGTCCAGTAGCCTAAGAAGCAGGACCTTGCAACTCAGAGAGTAGGGCTGCTTCTCTCCCCTCAGTCCCTCGATGAGGGAGTCTGTTGCCAGCAGTGCTCCCTGAAAATTAAAAACCTAACAAAATACTTTCTGTCAGAAAGCTCAGGAGAGCTCCTGAAAAGCACCCAGTCTCCACTGGGCACAGTATCAAACTGAGGTCTGGAGGAGGGGCATAGAGGGAGGAGCCAGTGCACACCCAGAACTAAAGTCTTTCTTAAAGTGCCCATGTCTCCTGCGGAGCCCGTCTATCCCCATGGTCCTTACGGAGTCCCCAGCATCCTCTAGGACGTTAGAGAAAATAGGATTTTAATACCTACTGGTAAATCCTTTTCTCTTATTCCGTAGAGGATGCTGGGCACCCGTCCCAGTGCGTACTGTGTCTGCAGTTATTAAATGGCCCTTAACTCCAGAACATTTATGTGGAGACAACTTTCCTGACTTGACCATCTTCCTTTGATGTTTTCCCCCTGTGTGACTGCTCCCCAGCCTCGGAGGGTTGCATCCGTGGTCCCTAGGATCCCGTCCTGGATCCCAAACCATCGCCCCTCTAGGTGGTGAGAACTGTGCAGCCACCAATGGAGTGAGATTCTGGTCTTGGAAGACAGGATTATCCTCCGGTGCATGTGTAGGTGGGATCTGGACCACTTGTCCAACAGGTCCCACTGGAACACTCTGGCATGGAGCCTGCCAAACTGAATGGCCTCGTAGGCCGCAACCATCTTCCCCAGCAACCGAATGCATTGATGGATTAACACTCTTGCTGGTTTCAGAATTTGTTTGACCAGACTCTGGATCTCCAGAGCCATTCCACTAGAAGAAAACCTCTTCTGTGTCCAGTATCACTCCCAAAAACAACAACCGCGTCATTAGGACCAACTGCGATTTTGGCAAGTTTAGGAGCCAACCATGTTGTTAAAGAACTGTCAGGGAGAGTAGATGTTTTGCACCAACTGGTACCGGGATCTCGCCTTTATCAGGAGATCATCCAAGTACGGGATAATTGTGACTCCTTGCTTGCGAAGGAGAACCATCATTTCCGCCATCACCCTGGTGAAAATCCTCGGAGCCGTGGACAGACCAAACGGCAACGTCTGAAATTGGTAATGACAATCCTGAATTGCAAACCTCAGGTAGCTTGATGCAGTGGCTAAATGGGAACATGTAAGTAGGCATCCTTTATGTCTACCAAAACCATGAAATCTCCTTTATCCCCCGGACTGGAGATCACTACCCTGAGAGATTCCATCTTGAAATTGAATTTCTTTAGGTAGAAATTAAGGGATTTCAGATTTAAGATTGGTCTGACTGAGCCGTCCGGCTTCGGGACCACGAAGAGGCTTGAATAAAAACCTTCTCCCTGCTGACTAAGGCTGATTTGAACAATCGGTGAGGGGGAACTTCTTGAAACCCCAGTTTGTACCCTTGGGACACTATTTGTAAAACCCACGAGTCCAGGTCCGAATGAATCCAGAACTGACTGAAGAGTTTTAGACGTGCCCCCCAGTGGCTGAACTAGCGAGCAGTGGGCCCATGTGCGACAAAATGGCTTGGGCCCCCCCCCCCATCCCATCCCATCCAAGTCCACCCCCTCACCCCTGGAGAGGATCTGGTGAGGGGGCCTGCTCAGGGAAGTGGATACCTAGCAACAGTGCCGTAACTAGACATTTTAGCAGTGTGTGCAAGAAACGGCATTGGAGCCCCACCCCTGCATGCAAAACAGGGGCAGTGCGCGCCGTAGGCGCGCGCAAAAAACATAGTGGCGTGGCTTCGTGGTTAAGGGGTGTGGCCACAAAATAATACCAATTCATAAAACGGTGCACAGTAGTCTCCATTATTCAAATTACGCCGCACAGTAGCACCACTACACCAGGTAGAGACCCTTTTACACCTTACGGCGGACAGATTCCTCTTTTTACACATTACAGCAGACAGCGTCCTCTTTTTACACATTACAGCAGACAGCGTCCCCTTTTTACACATTACGGCAGACAGCATCCCCCTTTTTTACACAACGGCAGACAGTGTGCCCTTGTTACACATAGCGGCAGACAGCGTACATTTTTTTCACATAACGGCAGACAGCCTGCCCTTGTTAAACATAGCGGCAGACAGCGTACACTTTTTACACATAACGGCAGACAGCCTGCCCTTGTTAAACATAGCGGCAGACAGCGTACACTTTTTTCACATAACAGCAGTCAGCCTGCCCTTGTTACACATAATGGCAGACATCGTACACTTTTTACACATTACAGCAGACAGCTTGCCCTTGTTACACATTACAGCAGATAGCTTGCCCTTGTTACACATTATGGCAGACAGCGTGCCCTTGTTACACATTACGGCAGACAGCATCCCCCTTGTTACACATTGCGGCAAGCAGATTCCCCCTTTTTACACATTGCGGCAAGCAGCTTCCCCCTTTTTACACATTGCGGCAGGCAGATTCCCCCTTTTTACACATTGCGGCAGGCAGTCCCCCTTTTTACACATAGCTGCAGGCAGATTCCCCCTTTTTACACATAGCGGCAGGCAGATTCCCCCTTTTTACACATTGCGGCAGGCAGTCCCCCTTTTTACACATAGCTGCAGGCAGATTCCCCCTTTTAACACATAGCTGCAGGCAGATTCCCCCCTTTTACACATAGCTGCAGGCAGATTCCCCCTTTTTACACATAGCGGCAGGCAGATTCCCCCTTTTTACACATAGCGGCAGGCAGATTCCCCCTTTTTACACATAGCGGCAGGCAGATTCCCCCTTTTTACACATAGCGGCAGGCAGTCCCAACAAAGAAAGAAAGAGACGAAAGAAAGAAAGAAAGAAAGAAAGAAAGAAAGAAAGAAAGAAAGAAAGAAAGAAAGAAAGAAAGAAAGAAAGAAAGAAGAATTATACTTACCCTCTCCGCTGGCTCAGGCTCCTCGTGCAGCTTGACGATTCCCGGGCAGTAGAGAAGGAGGAGGAGGGAGGTGGAGGAGGGAGCCGCAGCAGCGCTGTGTTATTGGTGGAGGCGCTGCTGCTGCTGCCCCTCTGCTTCACTATAGGCTGTTCTCGGAAGACAGCCTATAGTGAAGCAGAGGGGCAGCAGCAGCGCCTCCACCAGTAACAAAGCGCTGCTGCGGCTCCTTCCTTCACCTCCCTCCTCCTCCTCCTTTCCCCCGTGCCGCTGCTCCTCTCATCTCCAAGCGACCCTCCTCCCTCTTCGTGTGTTACAGAGGTGGCAGCGTGTCTGGTGCTGCGGCTGCTGCCCGTAGTGCCCTGGCCTGATCTGTTCGTTACGACGGGCGGGCGGCGGGAGTCGCAGGACGCAGACCCGACGGGAGCGCTGGTGTGCGGCTGCGGCATGATACAATGAGTCATTGTGACTCATTGTAATGCCGGCGGCTGTGGGCCCTTGAGTGCGGCGGGGCCCCAGTGCAATGCACTGCCTGCCCTGCCAGTAGTTCCGCCCCTGGTGCCCCCCACTGGTGTGGGCTCCTGCAAGAGAGCCCCAGCGTCATGCAGTGGATTTGGCAGAAGCAGAGGACTCTGCTCCTGCGATCTTGAAGAGGCTTCTTGGAGTCAGCATCAGCATTCCCTTGGTGAATCCACAATGCCCTCCTATCCGAGACTGCCATGAAATTGGCCCGTGAGCACTTGTGCCCGGTGTAGGATTTTTAAATATGTGTAGTTTACTGTATGCAAGGGTTTAAAACCTTTTAGGAACTGATATCTAAGGTGTATTACATGTAGTTTAAAAAAAACAAAAAAGGTTTATTTTATGGCAGTAGTTTCCAAACTGGGGTTCTTGCACTGGTAGCATAGTTTGGTGGTCCAGGACCAATTAAAATTATTTATACTTTATTAAATTGCCAAAACCATTCCCTCACAACATAACTGAACCTGAGGATGACATGCTATAAACACAATTTACTTAATTTTATATTTTTTTCTGAATTTCTCAATAAAAAAAACTTTGGCCTAGGGGTGCCGTGAAACAAATTTTGATACTATTTATTTATATAGTGCTCTTTCTCCAACAGGACTCAAGGCGCTTGAGATATGGCTTCTGGAACTGAACACAGGATTCTAAATGTGGCTGTACCAAGGACCTATACAGTGGCATTACAGGTTGAGTATCCCTTATCCAAAATGCTTGGGACCAGAGGAATTTTGGATATCGGATTTTTCTGTATTTTGGAATAATTGCATACCATAACGAGATATTATGGTGATGGGACCTAAATCTAAGCACAGAATGCATTTATGTTTCATATATACCATATACACACAGCCTGAAGGTCATTTTAGCCAATATTTTTTATAACTTTGTGCATTAAACAAAGTGTGTGTACATTCACAGAATTCATTTATGTGTCATATACACCTTATACACACAGTCTGAAGTTCATTTAATACAATATTTTTAATAACTTTGAGTATTAAACAAAGTTTGTGTACACTGAGCCATCAAAAAACAAAGGTTTCACTATCTCAGTCTCACTCAAAAAAGTCCGTATTTCGGAATATTCCGTATTTCGGAATATTTGGATATGGGATACTCAACCTGTATTACTTTTTTCTGCTACTGGTTCTTTACCTATGCAAACAAGCATCTGACTTGCCTTTCCTATTGCTTTGTTACATTGCTCACCTGAAATAGTAATACTTAGATAGCTTTCCTCTTGCCATTATAATGCCCTTAATATTATAGTTAGCCTTTGTATTTTTGAGACGTGTATGATTTTGCATTTTTTGGCATTAAATGTTGCCATGTTCTTGACCATTCCTCTAGTCCAGGGGCGGAACTGCCAGAGACAACGGAGTCAGTTGCCGCCGGGCTCCAGCCCTAAAGGGGCTTCCTCCATTGCCCTCCGGCTGTTACGTGCCCTTCCTACTAAATAGACAAAGGCGCTACCAGCAGGGTCTCGCAGTTTGTACATTCCATGCCGTAACACCCTTCTTTCCACCTTTTTAAAGACCCAGCCCAGCAGCCTCGCCGCTGCCACCACCGCTAGCTGCAGCACTGCCAGCGGTGGGGTGCCCCTGCTTCTTCTCACACCACAGATAGCTGGGCAGCACTGCAACTGCCTGCCTGATTGCTCCGCCCCCTTCCGGCTCCCAAGCACCTCTGCTGCCCAGTGATACAGGAGCCTGCTGCTAGGAAGAAGTGGCCGAGCTTCAGCAAGCGAGTCTGGACACTGGCGGAGGAAGCCATGATAACCAGATAATGGGGAGTGGAGAGCCAGTTCCAAGGTAATACTTTATACAGCTGGTTGAGATCCTGGTCGGTGGATATGGATTCCAAGAAAACCCTGGAGGTGCTTCCTTTCAAGGGAGACACTCTCTTTGGAGAAGACCTCAATAAGATTGTAGCTGATCTGGCTACTGCTAAAACAGCTTGCCTACCTAGTATGACTCCTACCACGCAGAAGGCTAAAAGTACTTTCCCTTGGCCCTTTCATCCTCAAGGTAAAGCGTACCCAAGGTCAGGCATACCCAAAGCAAGCTCATGCTTCCAGACCTGCCAAGCCCAGACTGAAGCAAGCCTGGGCTGCCCATCAGCCTGCTTCCAAAACGGACAAGCCTGCCGCATGACGGTGCAGGCCTCCCTCTGGGGGATCCCAGGGTGGGGGGCCCGACTTCTAGGTTTGGCATAATTCTAAGCTAGAGAATTCTGTTTGGAGCTCACCTTGTACTTTGTGAAGAAATAATCAGCATTGTGGCTGAGCAGATACATGTAGTGTGTGGCTGCAAACTGCATGGATCTGCTGCGTTGTAATGCTGATACTTTTTTTTTCAAAGTACCAATAGCTTCATATAATGTTCACAATTTTTATGCAGGATCAAATAGCTCAATAGGTAGGGTGTTTGATTAGAATTCAACAGGTTATAGGTTTGAATCCTGGGTATGGTAGTTTGAGATGTGTTATTTAATAAAGTATGTTGTTCTGACTGCCGGCATCTTATCACCTGGGATATCATACTAAATAAATGGAGTTGATCAATTTTTTTTAATTTTTTTTTTAAACTAGGGACAATTTCCAGATACTTTTCTTTATAACTGAGATTGCCCCCTGGAACTTCACATCAGTTGACAACTATGCATGAGTGGGCAGTGCTTGCTCTGGATCTGCCCACCCATTTATGTGCCGTCATAAAAGAAAGCACAACTGACAGTTATCCTGGGCGTACACTACACAATTATCTGTCAGGCTATCTATCCAGTCTGGATGGATGGAATGAAAATCTGGTAATGTATAGGAGCAAATGTCAATTAACCATTTGCTCCCAAACACTAGAAAAGTGGTCAAAAATGGTCATTACACAAATTGGTTAAACCCAAAATTTAACCAATTTGTTTAGGGGACCATTTTTGTCCATTTTCTAGTGTTTGAGAGTAAATCGTTGATAGTCATTTGCTCACATAGATAACCGGATTTCTATTCCAACCAGCCAGTGTTGGAGATATGGTCTGCCAGATTACATAATGCATACCAGAGCCATAACTAGACTTTTTGGTGCCCTGTGACAGATAATTATATGCCCCCCCCCCCTCCCCATTTTTGCAATACGGACAAAAGGCGCATGCCTTGTGGGGAAGGGGCATAACAAGATTGGTCTCAGAGAAAGCACATGAGATATGAAGATATATCTAGTATACTTGACACTCAATGGTTTGTGGTATTGCCGGGGTGCCCTCCTTAAATGCATATACAGTCACACATGGCGTGTTTGTGCAAATGGCATATCAGCAGTCAGCACTAACTGGTGACATGCCATTTGTACAAGTAAGCCATGTGTGACTAGTATATAAACATACTTTATTAAATAACACCTCAAACTATCATACCCAGGATTCAAACCTATAACCTGTTGAATTCTAATCAAATACCCTACCCATTGAGCTACTTGATCCTGCATCTATTCTAACCTCCAAAAACAGATTCAGTTGCATTTTCCAGCGTGTTTTGTTTGCGCCTTTGCAAATGTCTTACATTGACAAACTTATTTAGTACTATTTTGCAAATAGGGTTACATTGTCGCAACATTGTGTTCCCTAATTGCTTGATTTTTTTAAATGCAACAATTGATAAAGACACCTGATAATTGCTCTGTGGAGTCTTATTTTGTGTCTACTTCTTATCTACATTTAATTCCCTACCTCTAATCAAGGCATTTTTAAATGCTGGGGGCTGCCAGGACGTGAGGCCTACCTAGACTTTAGATCTGAATTTGAATGTACTTGTGAACTAACTTAATTTCCTACTTCTAAATTCATTCCTAAATTCACTACTTATATTAATCCTGTAGTTGGGCATTTTGAGCCTTCAATTGTGGGCATTGTTTTGTGTCCAGACCAGCAGCTGGTGGTGTGCATTTTGCTGGAAAGGCATCGAAGACCTCCGATATGCTGCATCTCCTGATGTGTGTCTCCCTCAAGTGGCTGTCAGCAAATGCATGCTAGACACCCCATTCCAAGCTGATTGTGACATCACGGAACATGCATCATAGAACAGGCATGCTAGAATATGGGTCTTCAACCTGCGACCCTCCAGCTGCTGTGGAACTACATATACCAGCATGCCCTGCCTCAGTTTTAGCATACCTTAATAGCAAAACTGTGGCAGGGCATGCTGGGATGTGTAGTTTCACAGCAGCTGGAGGGCCACAGGATGAAGACCCATGTGCTAGAGCCAAGCCGCAGGTACATTGAATGCTAGCAAGCTGAATGTTTAAATCATTTTTGTTCCGCAGCATTCCAATGCGGAAGATTCCATGGAACCAGAGATTATTCCATTGAGAAGGACATGCTGCCTGGATGACTGCACTGTGCAAATTAAATCACGGAGCCAGTTGGCTTGTGGGTGGCTCTGGTGACTGGGTGGTTGGGTGGGCGGTGTGTCGGAGGTGGAGCACATGCAAATGAATGTGTATCATCCAGCTAGTGAGAGTGAAAACTCATGCAGGAGTGTGCCTGCTTGTCAGTGGGTTATGCACCTTGCCAGGCGTCAAATCTACATGGAGCAGCTGGAGGGGACAAGAGCAGGTTTGCAAAATATAGATAGAAGAGCATATATGCTGGCGCATTCTCCTATATTGTGTCAGCTTATGTTTTGGTGCACTGCACTTTCCTTCACTAAGTTTTAGCCATTTTGGTTAAACGCAAGTGTAGTTGCTTCTCGCCCTTTTGGCTGTGATCTTGTATCGTGGTTGTAGAGTCTGCTGGAGGGATTGTTTTCTTCATTGGCGAGAGACTGAAGATATTCCAGGATGGAAGGCTTGGGAACACTATCCGTTTTTCAGTTGTGGAAGAGTTGAAAGACCGGATTGGACTACATTCTATAGTAAAGGATATCTTTGTATTTATTAATCCTCCCTTTATATGTGTCTGTCTTTCAATAAAGCTTCGGGCTTGTGATTCCTTCACCCTCTTACACTCCACACCCATAGCCTTATTAACTGTTGTATTATTGTATTGTTTAAATGTATAGTGCAGTTCATGATTTATAGTGTAGGCTGGCCTGTGCTGTAGTTCTTGAACTGTACTATACCGACAGCATTTGTATTGTGTTTTGGCTGTGCTGCAACACGGTACTTATGTGTGTAATGTTTATGTATGTTTTTTTGCTTCTTTATGTCAATAAAGACTGCTTTTTCAATCCAATATCTGAAAACAATCAATGTTTATCTTTGATGGCAATAGAAGTGGTATGATATTTGCTGCTTTTGAAAGGCAATATCTGATATGTCCCCTATCTGGGAACCATATATTAAATGGCTTTTCAGAAAAGGGAGATGGGAGAAGAGCTTTCAGTACTTGTAGGACCAATGCTCATTTCCTATTCTAGCCTCCAAAAACAGATTCAGTTGCATTTTCCAGCAAGTTTTGGATGCGCCTTTGCAAATGTCTTACATCGACAAACTTATTTAGTACTATTTTGCAAATAGGGTTACATTGTTGCAACATTGTGTTCCCTAATTGCTTGATTTTTTAAATGCAACAATTGATAAAGACACCTGATAACTGCTCTGTGGAGTCTTATTTTGTTTCTACTTCTTATCTACATTTAATTCTCTACCTCTAATCAAGGCATTTTTAAATGCTGGGGGCTGCCAGGACGTGAGGCCTACCTAGACTTTAGATCTGAATTTGAATGTACAAAGGGAGATGGTAGAAGAGCTTTCAGTACTTGTAGGACCGATGCACATTTCCTATTCTAGCCTCCAAAAACAGATTCAGTTGCATTTTCCAGCGTGTTTTGGATGCGCCTTTGCAAATGTCTTACATCGACAAACTTATTTAGTACTATTTTGCAAATAGGGTTACATTGTTGCAACATTGTGTTCCCTAATTGCTTGATTTTTTAAATGCAACAATTGATAAAGACACCTGATAACTGCTCTGTGGAGTCTTATTTTGTGTCTACTTTTTATCTACATTTAATTCTCTACCTCTAATCAAGGCATTTTTAAGTGCTGGGGGCTGCCAGGACGTGAGGCCTACCTAGACTTTAGATCTGAATTTGAATGTACTTGTGAACTAACTTAATTTCCTACTTCTAAATTCATTCCTAAATTCACTACTTACATGAATCCTGTAGTTGGGCATTTTGGGACTTCGATTGTGGGCATTGTTTTGTGTCCAGACCAGCAGCAGGTGGTGTGCATTTGCTGGAAAGGCATCGAAGACCTCCGATATGCTGCATCTCCTGATGTGTGTCTCCCTCAAGTGGCTGTCAGCAAATGCCTGCTAGACACCCCATTCCAAGCTGATTGTGACATCACGGTACATGCATCATAGAACAGGCATGCTAGAACATGGGTCTTCAACCTGCGACCCTCCAGCTGCTGTGGAACTACACATCCCAGCATGCCCTGCCTCAGTTTTAGCATACCTTAATAGCAAAACTGTGGCAGGGCATGCTGGGATGTGTAGTTTCACAGCAGCTGGAGGGCCACAGGATGAAGACCCATGTGCTAAAGCCAAGCCGCAGGTACATTGAATGCTAGCAAGCTGAATATTTAAATCCTTTTTATTCCGCAGCATTCCAATGTGGAAGATTCCATGGAACCAGAGATCCTTCCATTGAGAAGGACATGCTGCCTTGATGACTACACTGTGCAAATTAAATCACGGAGCCAGTTGGCTTGTGGGTGGCTCTGGTCACTGGGTGGTTGGGTGGGTGGTGTGTCAGAGGTGGAGCACATGCAAATGATTGTGTATCATCCAGCTAGTGAGAGAGAAAACTCATGCAGGAGTGTGCCTGCTTGTCAGTGGGTTATGCACCTTTCCAGACGTCAAATCTACATGGAGCAGCTGGAGAGGACAAGAGCAGGTTTGCAAAATATAGACAGAAGAGCTCTCCAGCCTAGTTTGCTGTCTGTTTCCACTTCTCTTTTCTTGAGCCGCTCCCTTCTATGCCCTTGCGCACTATCCTGACTTCTCCCATCTGCTTACTTTGTGCCTTCCAACGCACAATGCGAACTACAGGTAGTGCTGCATGGCCCACACCCTTTTACTTGCCATACAGAGCAGCTCTGGAGCTGTTACAGTGCCCAGCTTCTGCAAGAAATCAGCTTGAATGCTTCAGGGGCTGGGGCATAGCCAACATGAGCCCCACACCGAAGGAGGGTGGAGGTGTTTAATGCGAACTAGGGGTCATCCAAGCGCCGCAAAAGGCCGCCATGCCCTGCACGCCCCTTTTCTCTTTTCATATGCAGACGAGGGTTGAAGCCAACTTTGACCCACTGCTTGGATGACATCACCATATGCAAATCCATCTGCTGCAGGCCTTCCCCCAGGAATGCTTGCACTAGTTGTTGCATTTGGTTTGTTGTTTGGGGGTGCTTCAGTATTAGGCAGCCTTCTGCCCTCCCATGTTCATCTGAAAATATGTGTTCTCCCTGCAGTTGTTGTCCCCAGATGAGAGTTCCCTTGTGCTGCCTCAGTTGAATCTTCTTAACTTGACAGAGATGTGCCTGAGCAGCGGCCCTCCCCAGCCCTATCCCAAATCATACTTATTTTGCATAGGAGATACCATGGTCATGAAGATTGTTCTCCCAGGGTGAGGTTCATTCATTGCATTCTGGGTATGCTGACCCCTGTGATTTCCCCAAATGTGGGAAACTTGACTGCATTATTTGTGGTAGTGGGGGACTGTGTTTGTGCTTTCCTCTGGTCAGCTCTGGTAAAAGTCAGATTTCTTTGTCTCAGATCTTCCTCTAGCCTTGTTCTTCTTTCGAGAGTTCCCTTGTGCTGCCTCAGTTGGATCTCCTTCACTTGACAGGGGGGTGCCCAAGCAGCGACCCTCCCCAGCTCTAGCCCAACTCCTACTTACCTGCCAGGTGAGATACTATGATCATGAAGGTGCTTCTCCCAGGGCAAGGCTCACCCATTGCACTCTGGGTGTGCTGCCCCTGTGATTTCCCCAAATGTGGGAAACTTGACTGCATAATTTGTGTTTCCACTGGTCGGCTTTCATATAATTCAGATCTCTTTGTCTCAGGTCTCTCTCCAGCCTAGTTTGCAGTCTGTTTCCACTTCTTTTTTTTTGAGCTCCTCCCTTCTATACCATTGTGCACTATCCTGATTTCTCCTCCTGTCTGCTTACTTTGTGCCTTCCAATGCACAATGCAAACTACAGGTAGTGCTGCAGGGCCCACAAACTTTTACTTGCATTACAGAGCAGCTCTGGAGCTGTTACAGTGCCAAGCTGCTGCAAGAAATCAGCTTGAATGCTTCAGGGGCTGGGGCATTGCCAACATGAGCCCCACACCGAAGGAGGGTGGGGTGTTTAATGCGAACTAAGGGTCATCCAAGCGCCGCAAAAGGCCGCCATTCCCTGCATACCCCTTTTCTCTTTTCATATGCAGATGAGGGTTCCAGCCAACTTTGGCCCACTGCTTGGATGACATCACTGTATGCAAATCCGTCTTCTGCAGACCTTCCCCCAGGAATGCTTGTACTAGTTGTTGCATTTGGTTTGTTGTTTGGGGGTGCTTCAGTATTAGGCAGCCTTCTGCCCTCCCATGTTCATCTGAAAATATGTGTTCTCCCTGCAGTTGTTGTCCCCAGATGAGAGTTCCCTTGTGCTGCCTCAGTTGAATCTCCTTTACTTGACAGAGATGTGCCTGAGCAGCGGCCCTCCCCAGCTCTATCCCAAATCATACTTATTTTGCATAGGAGATACCATGGTCATGAAGATTGTTCTCCCAGGTTGAGGATCATTCATTGCATTCTGGGTATGCTGACCCCTGTGATTTCCCCAAATGTGGGAAACTTGACTGCATTATTTGTGGTAGTGGGGGACTGTGTTTGTGCTTTCCTCTGGTCAGCTCTGGTAAAAGTCAGATTTCTTTGTCTCAGATCTTCCTCTAGCCTTGTTCTTCTTTCGAGAGTTCCCTTGTGCTGCCTCAGTTGGATCTCCTTCACTTGACAGGGGGGTGCCCGAGCTGCGACCCTCCCCAGCTCTAGCCCAACTCCTACTTACCTGCCAGGTGAGATACTATGATCATGTAGGTGCTTCTCCCAGGGCAAGGCTCACCCATTGCACTCTGGGTGTGCTGCCCCTGTGATTTCCCCAAATGTTGGACACTTGACTGCATAATTTGTGTTTCCCCTGGTCGGCTCTCGTATAATTCAGATCTCTTTGTCTCAGGTCTCTCTCCAGCCTAGTTTGCTGTCTGTTTCCACTTCTCTTTTCTTGAGCCGCTCCCTTCTATGCCCTTGCGCACTATTCTGACCTCTCCTGTCTGCTTACTTTGTGCCTTCCAACGCACAATGCAAACTACAGGTAGTGCTGCAGGGCCCACACCCTTTTACATGCTTTACAGAGCAGCTCTGGAGCTGTTACAGTGCCCAGCTGCTGCAAGAAATCAGCTTGAATGCTTCAGGGGCTGGGGCATAGCCAACATGAGCCCCACACCGAAGGAGGGTGGAGATGTTTAATGCGAATTAGGGGTCATCCAAGCGCCGCAAAAGGCCGCCATGCCCTGCACGCCCCTCTTCTCTATTCATATGCAGATGAGTGTTGAAGCCAACTTTGACCCACTGCTTGGATGACATCACCATATGCAAATCCATCTGCTGCAGGCCTTCCCCCAGGAATGCTTGCACTAGTTGTTGCATTTGGTTTGTTGTTTGGGGGTGCTTCAGTATTAGGCAGCCTTCTGCCCTCCCATGTTCATCTGAAAATATGTGTACCTCCTGCAGTTGTTGTCCCCAGATGAGAGTTCCCTTGTGCTGCCTCAGTTGAATCTCCTTTACTTGACAGAGATGTGCCTGAGCAGCGGCCCTCTCCAGCCCTATCCCAAATCATACTTATTTTGCATAGGAGATACCATGGTCATGAAGATTGTTCTCCCAGGGTGAGGTTCATTCATTGCATTCTGGGTATGCTGACCCCTGTTATTTCCCCAAATGTGGTAAACTTGACAGCATTATTTGTGGTAGTGGGGGACTGTGTTTGTGCTTTCCTCTGGTCAGCTCTGGTAAAAGTCAGATTTCTTTGTCTCAGATCTTCCTCTAGCCTTGTTCTTCTTTCGAGAGTTCCCTTGTGCTGCCTCAGTTGGATCTCCTTCACTTGACAGGGGGGTGCCCGAGCAGCGACCCTCCCCAGCTCTAGCCCAACTCCTACTTACCTGCCAGGTGAGATACTATGATCATGAAGGTGCTTCTCCCAGGGCAAGGCTCACCAATTGCACTCTGGGTGTGCTGCTCCTGCGATATCCCCAAATGTGGGAAACTTGACTGCATAATTTGTGTTTCCCCTGGTCGGCTCTCGTATTATTCAGATCTCTTTGTCTCATGTCTCTCTCCAGCCTAGTTTGCTGTCTGTTTACACTTCTCTTTTCTTGAGCCACTACCTTCTATGCCCTTGCGCACTATCTTGACTTCTCCCGTCTGCTTACTTTGTGCCTTCCAACGCACAATGCGAACTACAGGTAGTGCTGCAGGGCCCACACCCTTTTAGTTGCCTTACAGAGCAGCTCTGGAGCTATTACAGTGCCCAGCTGCTGCAAGTAATCAGCTTGAATGCTTCAGGGGCTGGGGCATAGCCAACATGAGCCCCACACCGAAGTAGGGTGGAGGTGTTTAATGCGAACTAGGGGTCATCCAAGCGCCGCAAAAGGCCGCCATGCCCTGCACGCCCCTTTTCTCTTTTCATATGCAGACGAGGGTTGAAGCCAACTTTGACCCACTGCTTGGATGACATCACCATATGCAAATCCATCTGCTGCAGGCCTTCCCCCAGGAATGCTTGTACTAGTTGTTGCATTTGGTTTGTTGTTTGGGGGTGCTTCAGTATTAGGCAGCCTTCTGCCCTCCCATGTTCATCTGAAAATATGTGTTCTCCCTGCAGTTGTTGTCCCCAGATGAGAGTTCCCTTGTGCTGCCTCAGTTGAATCTCCTTTACTTGACAAGGGAGGCATTTTGGATTTTTTCTTTGGGTACCCTTACACCTGATGGTCTGAATGAGAGCATCGAACTGAACAACATTGGCAGTCTCTGAAGATTTTATCTATTGATTTACCTAATATATTATTTATTGAATATCCATTTATTGTATGTTTAATAAATAAACAAAATTATTAGAAGTAGCTATTTTGGAAACAGCTTTCCTCTTAGGACGAAACTGTATAATCCTGTTGTGTGTGTTCCTTTAAAGTTCTTTAGTAAAATCCACTAGTAATGATGAACATCAGATTTCTTCCTCCATCCTCTTTTTACACTTTCTCTTGGTTCTATATATATATTTTTTTTTTCTATTTTTTTTCCCCCTCCTTCTCCCAAAAGGCCCCCCTCCCCCCCCCCCCTCCCTGTTTTAAATTTTAAAATCTTTAAATATTTAAATCTTCGAATCCTTAAATTGTCTGTTTAATATTTATTTTTTCTTCATTTCTTTTTGTTGTTTAAACAGCAATGTAATTATTCCAGGGGTTAAAATAATGAAATATAGAAAAAATATTAACAAAAATTAAAGGTAAAAATGAATTGATAGAATGATCCCATTAAAAGTAAATAAATAATATGGATGTTAAGCTGAGCGGGTTGGATTCGAACATGGGACTAGCTGCATAGAGTGCATTTGATGTTTCCCCTGCACCACAAGAACTGCTTTAGTAGTGGCATGGATTTATGTTACCCTAAAAGGTTTTATATAAGTAAATGGGGATCCTTAGTGCTGAGTCTCTGAATTATGTATATGTGATTATAGATATGAGGTATTGATTGAAAGATTATAGGTTAATCTGTATATAGATTATATATTTTCTGTTATTTTTTAAACCACCTTGTTGCTTATTTTATTATTATTTTTAATCACCATGTTGCTTATTTTTATATTATGAAATGCCTTTATATGTGCAATTGCAATTAGAAAGTTGTTCCATATGTGGGTCATTACATGTATGCATCCAATTAGTACATGTATGTATCCAATCAACTAATTAGTAATGCTATTGGTCCGGTGCATTTTAAAAAGAGCCTGCTAGGCTGCTGATGTATCCTCTGACGAAACCGCTCTTGGATAACAGCGGAGAAACGCGTAAGAAGGTGATTACCGGACACTCTGATTGCTGAGATATAAGCCCGTTCATGAACGAGCTACATCACAGCGGACGTCTGATGTAAAGACAGCGGTGAAGGGGAAAAAGCAATTTGAGACCGAGCAAAAGGAGGTCTCTACCCCACGGCAGGGAGAAATATCCCGACCGCGAGTGCCAATAAGATCCAGCCACGGTTAACGGGGGTCGTAGCATACCACTGTGTTTCACCAACCATCACAGCGCTCTCCCCCTGTTTTCTTTCATTACTCACGTGAGTTACATATGAACTTTAACTGCAGTAAATAAGAGGCGTTGGTTACAACTGTTGCTGTTCATCCACAAGAAGGAATTTAATGTATCAATTACAATTGGAAAGTAACGATTAAATTACAACAGCTGTATCCAGGAGGATTTTTTGGACACTTTAATAAACATTCCGTTGTCATCAAGGGCAATATGAAATAGATCCTGATTACATTTAGATATGGATAGTGGTGCCTATATATGTTGACTCCATTGTATTTTATTGAATGTGGGTTTCTTCTGTCTATATATATTTTTTAAAAATAAAGAGCTTGTACATTTTATTTTTTGCGCTCCCTTGATAACAAGTGTGATTATCTTTAAAATTTGGTTTATTATTGGTAGAACAGTACTACCTATGGGAGCAGCATTTTATAATATATGGTGAAAATTAATAGATGTATAAAGATTAAATAAGCAACAAATTGGTGAAATAGATACGTTTTGATAGGAGCGCTGGGTTCTATATATATATATTGACATTTGGTTATATATATGTATAGACTTTATAAATTCTTGACAGAGATGTGCCTGAGCAGCGGCCCTCCCCAGCCCTATCCCAAATCATACTTATTTTGCATAGGAGATACCATGGTCATGAAGATTGTTCTCCCAGGGTGAGGTTCATTCATTGCATTCTGGGTATGCTGACCCCTGTGATTTCCCCAAATGTGGGAAACTCGACTGCATTATTTGTGGTAGTGGGGGACTGTGTTTGTGCTTTCCTCTGGTCAGCTCTGGTAAAAGTCAGATTTATTTGTCTCAGATCTTCCTCTAGCCTTGTTCTTCTTTCGAGAGTTTCCTTGTGCTGCCTCAGTTGGATCTCCTTCACTTGACAGGGGGGTGCCCGAGCAGCGACCCTCCCCAGCTCTAGCCCAACTCCTACTTACCTGCCAGGTGAGATACTATGATCATGAAGGTGCTTCTCCCAGGGCAAGGCTCACCCATTGCACTCTGGGTGTGCTGCACCTGCGGTTTCCCCAAATGTTGGACACTTGACTGCATAATTTGTGTTTCCCCTGGTCGGCTCTCGTATAATTCAGATCTCTTTGTCTCAGGTCTCTCTCCAGCCTAGTTTGCTGTCTGTTTCCACTTCTCTTTTCTTGAGTTGCTCCCTTCTATGCCCTTGCGCACTATCCTGACTTCTCCCGTCTGCTTACTTTGTGCCTTCCAACGCACAATGCAAACTACAGGTAGTGCTGCAGGGCCCACACCTTTTTACTTGCCTTACAGAGCAGCTCTGGAGCTGTTACAGTGCCCAGCTGCTGCAAGAAATCAGCTTGAATGCTTCAGGGGCTGGGGCATAGCCCCACACCGAAGGAGGGTGGAGGTGTTTAATGCGAACTAGGGGTCTTCCAAGCGCCGCAAAAGGCCGCCATGCCCTGCACGCCCCTTTTCTCTTTTCATATGCAGACGAGGGTTGAAGCCAACTTTGACCCACTGCTTGGATGACATCACCATATGCAAATCCATCTGCTGCAGGCCTTCCCCCAGGAATGCTTGCACTAGTTGTTGCATTTGGTTTGTTGTTTGGGGGTGCTTCAGTATTAGGCAGCCTTCTGCCCTCCCATGTTCATCTGAAAATATGTGTTCTCCCTGCAGTTGTTGTCCCCAGATGAGAGTTCCCTTGTGCTGCCTCAGTTGAATCTCCTTTACTTGACAGAGATGTGCCTGAGCAGCGGCCCTCCCCAGCTCTATCCCAAGTCATACTTATTTTGCATAGGAGATACCATGCATCTATACATACATGCGCTAACACCTGGGCATACACTGATGTACCCACACCTAATATCCATACATACACGCCCTGACACCTGGACATACACCAACATTCCCACACCTGCATCTATACATACACATGCTGACACCTGGACATACACCAACATACAAGCACCTGCATCTATATATACACGCGCTGACAAATGGACATACACCGACGTACCCACACTTGCATCTATACATACATGCACTGACATCTGGACATACAAGCACCTGCATCTATACATACACGCGCTGACACCTGAACCTACACTGACGTTCCCACACCTGCATCTATACATACACATTCTGACACCTGGACATACACAGACGTACCCACACCTGCATCTATACATACACGCGTTGACACCTGGACGTACACTGACGTACACACACCTACATCTATATATGCATGGATGCAAATGTGGGTACGTCTGTATACGTCCAGTTGTTAGCATGTGTATGTATAGATGTTAGGTGTGGGTACATCAGTGTATGTCCAGGTGTCAGCACATGTATGTATAGATTCACATGTGGGTACGTTGGTGTACGTTTAGGGGTCAGCGTGTTTATGTATAGATGTTGGTGTGTGTATGTCAGTGTACGTACAGATATAGGTGTGTGTGTATGTATGTATGTATGTATGTATGTATGTATATGTATAGAGGAAGGTGTGATACATACATATAACACATACATGATAGATACATACATATATCACACACACGATAGATAGATAGATAGATAGATAGATAGAACACATACATACAAGATAGATACATACATACATACATGATAGATACATATATACACACACACACATACGATAGATAGATAGATAGATACATATATATATATATATATATATATATATCACAAACATATATGATTCATACATATATCACACTCACATACATGATACATACATGAGAAAGACCTGGGAAGGTGATGAGGCCCGGGCCCCCTGCTGATGTTGCGTTGAGGAAGGCAGTGTTCCAGGGCGGATGCCAGTCGGGGAGAGCGCCGCGCAGCCCGGGAAAAATACTGCTGAGGAGCTACATCTGGAAGAGCCCCAGGGAGGGAGAGTGTCACATGCCCCATCCTGCGCGGCACACTCTGCAGGCCTGCACATGGGAAGGGAGGTCTCTGGCCACACATACTCACCCTGCTGCTGAAGCCCCGCTGCTGTCCCCATCAGCGCTCTCCAGCGGGGAGCGGGGCCAGGATGAACCTCAACCTGTGAGAACTATCTTCATGATCAAGAGATCTCATATGCAAGATAAGTATGTGTTGGGAAAGGGCTGGGGAGGGCGGCTGCTCGGGCACACCCTCGTCAAGTTAAGGAGATTTAACTGAGGAAGCACAAGGGAACTCTCGTCTGGGGACAACAACTGCAGGGAGACCACATCTTTTCAGATGAACATGGGAGGGCGGAAGGCTGCCTAATACTGAAGCACCCTCAGACATTAAACCATATGCAACAACTATTGCAAGCATTCCTGGGGGAAGGTCTGCAGCAGACGGATTTGCATTCAGTGATGTCATCCAAGCAGTGGGCCAAAGTTGGCTGGAACCCTCATCTGTATATGAAAAGAGAAAAGGGGCATGCGGGGCATGGCGGTCTTTTGCGGCGCTTGGATAACCCCAAGTTTGCATTAAACACCCCCACCCTCCTTCGGTGTGGGGCTCATGTTGGCCATGCCCAAGCCCCTGAAGCATTCAAGCTGATTTCTTGCAGCAGCTGGGCTCTACAAGACAAGTAAAAGGGTGTGGGCCCTGCAGCACCACCGGTAGTTTGCATACACACATATATAGGACAGCATCTCTTATATGCCCCAGGGTCAATAAAATAGTATCCTTGTCTAGGCTATCCATCCCCTCAGATAAGGCATTTGTCCATGCCGCTACAGCACTACACACCCAGGTCGACGCAATTGCCGGTCTGAGTAAGGTACCTGAATGTGTATAAATGGACTTCAGGGTAATCTCCTGTTTGCGGTCAGCACACTCTTTGAGGGTAGCCGTATCCTGGGACGGGAGGGCTACCTTCTTGGATAAGCGTGTTAATGCTTTGTCCACCCTAGGGGAGGATTCCCATCGTAACCTATCCGTTGATGGGAAAGGATACGCCATAAGAATCCTTTTGGAAATCTGCAGTCTTTTATCTGGAGATTTCCAAGCTTTTTCACATAACTCGTTCAGCTCGTGTGAGGGGGGAAAGGTTACCTCAGGCTTCTTTCCCTTGTACATATGTACCCTCTTGTCAGCGACAGGGGGTTACTCTGTTATGTGCAAAACATTTTTTATTGCCATAATCATAAATCGAATGGATTTTGCCAATTTTGGCTGTAACTTTGCATCATCGTAATCGACACTGGAGTCAGAATCCGTGTCGGTATCTGTGTCAACAAACTGGGATAGTGGGCGCTTATGAGACCCTGACAGTCCCTGCAACATAGGATCAGGCATGGGTTGAGACCCTGACTGTCCCAAAGCTTCTGCCTTGTCTAATCTTTTGTGCAATGAGTTTACACTAGCATTTAAAACATTCCACATATCCATCCAATCAGCTGTCGGCAGAGAAACCACATTCATTTGCTCCCGCTCCTCTCTAATATAGCCTTCTTCCTCAGACATGTCGACACACGTGTACCGCCACACCACACACACAGGGAATGCTTTTTCTGAAGACAGTTTCCCCACAAGGCCCTTTGGAGAGACAGAGAGGGAGTATGCCAGCACACACCCCAGCGCTATATAACCAAGGAATAAAACAGTAACTTAATGTTTGCCCAGTAGTGCTGCTGTATGTAATTTGCGAATTATGTGCCCCCCCCCCCCTCTTTTCAACCCTCTTGTCTAACGTGGTATAAGCAGGGTAGAGTCCGGGGAGCTTCCTCTCAGCGGTGCTGTGGAGAAAAAATGGCGCTGGTGAGTGCTGAGGGAGAAGCCCCGCCCCCTCGGAGGCGGGCTTCTGTCCCGCTTAAACTGTAAAATTGGTGGGGGCTCATACATTTATACAGTGCCCAGCTGTATATATGTTATATTTTTGCGAAAGAGGTTTATATTGCTGCCCAGGGCGCCCCCCCTGCGCCCTGCACCCTTACAGTGACCGGAGTATGTGAGGTGTATGGGAGCAAAGGCACACAGCTGCAGTGCTGTGCGTTACCTCAGTGAAGATCATGAAGTCTTCTGCCGCCTCTGAAGTCTTCTTTTCTTCTCATACTCACCCGGCTTCTATCTTCCGGCTCTGCGAGGGGGACGGCGGCGCGGCTCTGGGACGGACGGCGAGGGTGAGATCCTGCGTACCAATCCCTCTGGAGCTAATGGTGTCCAGTAGCCTAAGAAGCAGGACCTTGCAACTCAGAGAGTAGGGCTGCTTCTCTCCCCTCAGTCCCTCGATGAGGGAGTCTGTTGCCAGCAGTGCTCCCTGAAAATTAAAAACCTAACAAAATACTTTCTGTCAGAAAGCTCAGGAGAGCTCCTGAAAAGCACCCAGTCTCCACTGGGCACAGTATCAAACTGAGGTCTGGAGGAGGGGCATAGAGGGAGGAGCCAGTGCACACCCAGAACTAAAGTCTTTCTTAAAGTGCCCATGTCTCCTGCGGAGCCCGTCTATCCCCATGGTCCTTACGGAGTCCCCAGCATCCTCTAGGACGTTAGAGAAAATAGGATTTTAATACCTACTGGTAAATCCTTTTCTCTTATTCCGTAGAGGATGCTGGGCACCCGTCCCAGTGCGTACTGTGTCTGCAGTTATTAAATGGCCCTTAACTCCAGAACATTTATGTGGAGACAACTTTCCTGACTTGACCATCTTCCTTGGATGTTTTCCCCCTGTGTGACTGCTCCCCAGCCTCGGAGGGTTGCATCCGTGGTCCCTAGGATCCCGTCCTGGATCCCAAACCATCGCCCCTCTAGGTGGTGAGAACTGTGCAGCCACCAATGGAGTGAGATTCTGGTCTTGGAAGACAGGATTATCCTCCGGTGCATGTGTAGGTGGGATCCGGACCACTTGTCCAACAGGTCCCACTGGAACACTCTGGCATGGAGCCTGCCAAACTGAATGGCCTCGTAGGCCGCAACCATCTTCCCCAGCAACCGAATGCATTGATGGATTAACACTCTTGCTGGTTTCAGAATTTGTTTGACCAGACTCTGGATCTCCAGAGCCATTCCACTAGAAGAAAACCTCTTCTGTGTCCAGTATCACTCCCAAAAACAACAACCGCGTCATTAGGACCAACTGCGATTTTGGCAAGTTTAGGAGCCAACCATGTTGTTAAAGAACTGTCAGGGAGAGTAGATGTTTTGCACCAACTGGTACCGGGATCTCGCCTTTATCAGGAGATCATCCAAGTACGGGATAATTGTGACTCCTTGCTTGCGAAGGAGAACCATCATTTCCGCCATCACCCTGGTGAAAATCCTCGGAGCCGTGGACAGACCAAACGGCAACGTCTGAAATTGGTAATGACAATCCTGAATTGCAAACCTCAGGTAGCTTGATGCAGTGGCTAAATGGGAACATGTAAGTAGGCATCCTTTATGTCTACCAAAACCATGAAATCTCCTTTATCCCCCGGACTGGAGATCACTACCCTGAGAGATTCCATCTTGAAATTGAATTTCTTTAGGTAGAAATTAAGGGATTTCAGATTTAAGATTGGTCTGACTGAGCCGTCCGGCTTCGGGACCACGAAGAGGCTTGAATAAAAACCTTCTCCCTGCTGACTAAGGCTGATTTGAACAATCGGTGAGGGGGAACTTCTTGAAACCCCAGTTTGTACCCTTGGGACACTATTTGTAAAACCCACGAGTCCAGGTCCGAATGAATCCAGAACTGACTGAAGAGTTTTAGACGTGCCCCCCAGTGGCTGAACTAGCGAGCAGTGGGCCCATGTGCGACAAAATGGCTTGGGCCCCCCCCCCCCATCCCATCCCATCCAAGTCCACCCCCTCACCCCTGGAGAGGATCTGGTGAGGGGGGCCTGCTCAGGGAAGTGGATACCTAGCAACAGTGCCGTAACTAGACATTTTAGCAGTGTGTGCAAGAAACGGCATTGGAGCCCCACCCCTGCATGCAAAACAGGGGCAGTGCGCGCCGTAGGCGCGCGCAAAAAAACATAGTGGCGTGGCTTCGTGGTTAAGGGGTGTGGCCACAAAATAATACCAATTCATAAAACGGTGCACAGTAGTCTCCATTATTCAAATTACGCCGCACAGTAGCACCAGGTAGAGACCCTTTTACACCTTACGGCGGACAGATTCCTCTTTTTACACATTACAGCAGACAGCGTCCTCTTTTTACACATTACAGCAGACAGCGTCCCCTTTTTACACATTACGGCAGACAGCATCCCCCTTTTTTACACAACGGCAGACAGTGTGCCCTTGTTACACATAGCGGCAGACAGCGTACATTTTTTTCACATAACGGCAGACAGCCTGCCCTTGTTAAACATAGCGGCAGACAGCGTACACTTTTTACACATAACGGCAGACAGCCTGCCCTTGTTAAACATAGCGGCAGACAGCGTACACTTTTTTCACATAACAGCAGTCAGCCTGCCCTTGTTACACATAATGGCAGACATCGTACACTTTTTACACATTACAGCAGACAGCTTGCCCTTGTTACACATTACAGCAGACAGCTTGCCCTTGTTACACATTATGGCAGACAGCGTGCCCTTGTTACACATTACGGCAGACAGCATCCCCCTTGTTACACATTACGGCAGGCAGATTCCCCCTTGTTACACATTGCGGCAAGCAGATTCCCCCTTTTTACACATTGCGGCAAGCAGCTTCCCCCTTTTTACACATTGCGGCAGGCAGATTCCCCCTTTTTACACATTGCGGCAGGCAGTCCCCCTTTTTACACATAGCTGCAGGCAGATTCCCCCTTTTTACACATAGCGGCAGGCAGATTCCCCCTTTTTACACATTGCGGCAGGCAGTCCCCCTTTTTACACATAGCTGCAGGCAGATTCCCCCTTTTAACACATAGCTGCAGGCAGATTCCCCCCTTTTACACATAGCTGCAGGCAGATTCCCCCTTTTTACACATAGCGGCAGGCAGATTCCCCCTTTTTACACATAGCGGCAGGCAGATTCCCCCTTTTTACACATAGCGGCAGGCAGATTCCCCCTTTTTACACATAGCGGCAGGCAGTCCCAAGAAAGAAAGAGAAGAAAGAAAGAAAGAAAGAAAGAAAGAAAGAAAGAAAGAAAGAAAGAAAGAAAGAAAGAAAGAAAGAAAGAAAGAAAGAAAGAAAGAAGAATTATACTTACCCTCTCCGCTGGCTCAGGCTCCTCGTGCAGCTTGACGATTCCCGGGCAGTAGAGAAGGAGGAGGAGGGAGGTGGAGGAGGGAGCCGCAGCAGCGCTGTGTTATTGGTGGAGGCGCTGCTGCTGCTGCCCCTCTGCTTCACTATAGGCTGTTCTCGGAAGACAGCCTATAGTGAAGCAGAGGGGCAGCAGCAGCGCCTCCACCAGTAACAAAGCGCTGCTGCGGCTCCTTCCTTCACCTCCCTCCTCCTCCTCCTCTCCCCCGTGCCGCTGCTCCTCTCATCTCCAAGCGACCCTCCTCCCTCTTCGTGTGTTACAGAGGTGGCAGCGTGTCTGGTGCTGCGGCTGCTGCCCGTAGTGCCCTGGCCTGATCTGTTCGTTACGACGGGCGGGCGGCGGGAGTCGCAGGACGCAGACCCGACGGGAGCGCTGGTGTGCGGCTGCGGCATGATACAATGAGTCATTGTGACTCATTGTAATGCCGGCGGCTGTGGGCCCTTGAGTGCGGCGGGGCCCCAGTGCAATGCACTGCCTGCCCTGCCAGTAGTTCCGCCCCTGGTGCCCCCCACTGGTGTGGGCTCCTGCAAGAGAGCCCCAGCGTCATGCAGTGGATTTGGCAGAAGCAGAGGACTCTGCTCCTGCGATCTTGAAGAGGCTTCTTGGAGTCAGCATCAGCATTCCCTTGGTGAATCCACAATGCCCTCCTATCCGAGACTGCCATGAAATTGGCCCGTGAGCACTTGTGCCCGGTGTAGGATTTTTAAATATGTGTAGTTTACTGTATGCAAGGGTTTAAAACCTTTTAGGAACTGATATCTAAGGTGTATTACATGTAGTTTAAAAAAAACAAAAAAGGTTTATTTTATGGCAGTAGTTTCCAAACTGGGGTTCTTGCACTGGTAGCATAGTTTGGTGGTCCAGGACCAATTAAAATTATTTATACTTTATTAAATTGCCAAAACCATTCCCTCACAACATAACTGAACCTGAGGATGACATGCTATAAACACAATTTACTTAATTTTATATTTTTTTCTGAATTTCTCAATAAAAAAAACTTTGGCCTAGGGGTGCCGTGAAACAAATTTTGATACTATTTATTTATATAGTGCTCTTTCTCCAACAGGACTCAAGGCGCTTGAGATATGGCTTCTGGAACTGAACACAGGATTCTAAATGTGGCTGTACCAAGGACCTATACAGTGGCATTACAGGTTGAGTATCCCTTATCCAAAATGCTTGGGACCAGAGGAATTTTGGATATTGGATTTTTCTGTATTTTGGAATAATTGCATACCATAACGAGATATTATGGTGATGGGACCTAAATCTAAGCACAGAATGCATTTATGTTTCATATATACCATATACACACAGCCTGAAGGTCATTTTAGCCAATATTTTTTATAACTTTGTGCATTAAACAAAGTGTGTGTACATTCACAGAATTCATTTATGTGTCATATACACCTTATACACACAGTCTGAAGTTCATTTAATACAATATTTTTAATAACTTTGAGTATTAAACAAAGTTTGTGTACACTGAGCCATCAAAAAACAAAGGTTTCACTATCTCAGTCTCACTCAAAAAAGTCCGTATTTCGGAATATTCCGTATTTCGGAATATTTGGATATGGGATACTCAACCTGTATTACTTTTTTCTGCTACTGGTTCTTTACCTATGCAAACAAGCATCTGACTTGCCTTTCCTATTGCTTTGTTACATTGCTCACCTGAAATAGTAATACTTAGATAGCTTTCCTCTTGCCATTATAATGCCCTTAATATTATAGTTAGCCTTTGTATTTTTGAGACGTGTATGATTTTGCATTTTTTGGCATTAAATGTTGCCATGTTCTTGACCATTCCTCTAGTCCAGGGGCGGAACTGCCAGAGACAACGGAGTCAGTTGCCGCCGGGCTCCAGCCCTAAAGGGGCTTCCTCCATTGCCCTCCGGCTGTTACGTGCCCTTCCTACTAAATAGACAAAGGCGCTACCAGCAGGGTCTCGCAGTTTGTACATTCCATGCCGTAACACCCTGCTTTCCACCTTTTTAAAGACCCAGCCCAGCAGCCTCGCCGCTGCCACCACCGCTAGCTGCAGCACTGCCAGCGGTGGGGTGCCCCTGCTTCTTCTCACACCACAGATAGCTGGGCAGCACTGCAACTGCCTGCCTGATTGCTCCGCCCCCTTCCGGCTCCCAAGCACCTCTGCTGCCCAGTGATCCAGGAGCCTGCTGCTAGGAAGAAGTGGCCGAGCTTCAGCAAGCGAGTCTGGACACTGGCGGAGGAAGCCATGATAACCAGATAATGGGGAGTGGAGAGCCAGTTCCAAGGTAATACTTTATACAGCTGGTTGAGATCCTGGTCGGTGGATATGGATTCCAAGAAAACCCTGGAGGTGCTTCCTTTCAAGGGAGACACTCTCTTTGGAGAAGACCTCAATAAGATTGTAGCTGATCTGGCTACTGCTAAAACAGCTTGCCTACCTAGTATGACTCCTACCACGCAGAAGGCTAAAAGTACTTTCCCTTGGCCCTTTCATCCTCAAGGTAAAGCGTACCCAAGGTCAGGCATACCCAAAGCAAGCTCATGCTTCCAGACCTGCCAAGCCCAGACTGAAGCAAGCCTGGGCTGCCCATCAGCCTGCTTCCAAAACAGACAAGCCTGCCGCATGACGGTGCAGGCCTCCCTCTGGGGGATCCCAGGGTGGGGGGCCCGACTTCTAGGTTTGGCATAATTCTAAGCTAGAGAATTCTGTTTGGAGCTCACCTTGTACTTTGTGAAGAAATAATCAGCATTGTGGCTGAGCAGATACATGTAGTGTGTGGCTGCAAACTGCATGGATCTGCTGCGTTGTAATGCTGATACTTTTTTTTTCAAAGTACCAATAGCTTCATATAATGTTCACAATTTTTATGCAGGATCAAATAGCTCAATAGGTAGGGTGTTTGATTAGAATTCAACAGGTTATAGGTTTGAATCCTGGGTATGGTAGTTTGAGATGTGTTATTTAATAAAGTATGTTGTTCTGACTGCCGGCATCCTATCACCTGGGATATCATACTAAATAAATGGAGTTGATCAATTTTTTTTTATTTTTTTTTTAAACTAGGGACAATTTCCAGATACTTTTCTTTATAACTGAGATTGCCCCCTGGAACTTCACATCAGTTGACAACTATGCATGAGTGGGCAGTGCTTGCTCTGGATCTGCCCACCCATTTATGTGCCGTCATAAAAGAAAGCACAACTGACAGTTATCCTGGGCGTACACTACACAATTATCTGTCAGGCTATCTATCCAGTCTGGATGGATGGAATGAAAATCTGGTAATGTATAGGAGCAAATGTCAATTAACCATTTGCTCCCAAACACTAGAAAAGTGGTCAAAAATGGTCATTACACAAATTGGTTAAACCCAAAATTTAACCAATTTGTTTAGGGGACCATTTTTGTCCATTTTCTAGTGTTTGAGAGTAAATCGTTGATAGTCATTTGCTCACATAGATAACCGGATTTCTATTCCAACCAGCCAGTGTTGGAGATATGGTCTGCCAGATTACATAATGCATACCAGAGCCATAACTAGACTTTTTGGTGCCCTGTGACAGATAATTATATGCCCCCCCCCCCCTCCCCATTTTTGCAATATGGACAAAAGGCGCATGCCTTGTGGGGAAGGGGCATAACAAGATTGGTCTCAGAGAAAGCACATGAGATATGAAGATATATCTAGTATACTTGACACTCAATGGTTTGTGGTATTGCCGGGGTGCCCTCCTTAAATGCATATACAGTCACACATGGCGTGTTTGTGCAAATGGCATATCAGCAGTCAGCACTAACTGGTGACATGCCATTTGTACAAGTAAGCCATGTGTGACTAGTATATAAACATACTTTATTAAATAACACCTCAAACTATCATACCCAGGATTCAAACCTATAACCTGTTGAATTCTAATCAAATACCCTACCCATTGAGCTACTTGATCCTGCATCTATTCTAACCTCCAAAAACAGATTCAGTTGCATTTTCCAACGTGTTTTGTTTGCGCCTTTGCAAATGTCTTACATCGACAAACTTATTTAGTACTATTTTGCAAATAGGGTTACATTGTCGCAACATTGTGTTCCCTAATTGCTTGATTTTTTTAAATGCAACAATTGATAAAGACACCTGATAATTGCTCTGTGGAGTCTTATTTTGTGTCTACTTCTTATCTACATTTAATTCCCTACCTCTAATCAAGGCATTTTTAAATGCTGGGGGCTGCCAGGACGTGAGGCCTACCTAGACTTTAGATCTGAATTTGAATGTACTTGTGAACTAACTTAATTTCCTACTTCTAAATTCATTCCTAAATTCACTACTTACATTTATCCTGTAGTTGGGCATTTTGAGCCTTCAATTGTGGGCATTGTTTTGTGTCCAAACCAGCAGCTGGTGGTGTGCATTTGCTGGAAAGGCATCGAAGACCTCCGATATGCTGCATCTCCTGATGTGTGTCTCCCTCAAGTGGCTGTCAGCAAATGCATGCTAGACACCCCATTCCAAGCTGATTGTGACATCACGGAACATGCATCATAGAACAGGCATGCTAGAATATGGGTCTTCAACCTGCGACCCTCCAGCTGCTGTGGAACTACATATACCAGCATGCCCTGCCTCAGTTTTAGCATACCTTAATAGCAAAACTGTGGCAGGGCATGCTGGGATGTGTAGTTTCACAGCAGCTGGAGGGCCACAGGATGAAGACCCATGTGCTAGAGCCAAGCCGCAGGTACATTGAATGCTAGCAAGCTGAATGTTTAAATCATTTTTGTTCCGCAGCATTCCAATGCGGAAGATTCCATGGAACCAGAGATTATTCCATTGAGAAGGACATGCTGCCTGGATGACTGCACTGTGCAAATTAAATCACGGAGCCAGTTGGCTTGTGGGTGGCTCTGGTGACTGGGTGGTTGGGTGGGCGGCGTGTCGGAGGTGGAGCACATGCAAATGAATGTGTATCATCCAGCTAGTGAGAGTGAAAACTCATGCAGGAGTGTGCCTGCTTGTCAGTGGGTTATGCACCTTGCCAGGCGTCAAATCTACATGGAGCAGCTGGAGGGGACAAGAGCAGGTTTGCAAAATATAGATAGAAGAGCATATATGCTGGCGCATTCTCCATGATTGTGTCAGCTTATGTTTTGGTGCACTGCACTTTCCTTCACTAAGTTTTAGCCATTTTGGTTAAATGCAAGTGTAGTTGCTTCTCGCCCTTTTGGCTGTGATCTTGTATCGTGGTTGAAGAGTCTGCTGGAGGGATTGTTTTCTTCATTGGCGAGAGACTGAAGATATTCCAGGATGGAAGGCTTGGGAACACTATCCGTTTTTCAGTTGTGGAAGAGTTGAAAGACCGGATTGGACTACATTCTATAGTAAAGGATATCTTTGTATTTATTAATCCTCCCTTTATATGTGTCTGTCTTTCAATAAAGCTTCGGGCTTGTGATTCCCTCACCCTCTTACACTCCACACACATAGCCTTATTAACTGTTGTATTATTGTATTGTTTAAATGTATAGTGCAGTTCATGATTTATAGTGTAGGCTGGCCTGTGCTGTAGTTCTTGAACTGTACTATACCGACAGCATTTGTATTGTGTTTTGGCTGTGCTGCAAAACGGTACTTATGTGTGTAATGTTTATGTATGTTTTTTTGCTTCTTTATGTCAATAAAGACTGCTTTTTCAATCCAATATCTGAAAACAATCAATGTTTATCTTTGATGGCAATAGAAGTGGTATGATATTTGCTGCTTTTGAAAGGCAATATCTGATATGTCCCCTATCTGGGAACCATATATTAAATGGCTTTTCAGAAAAGGGAGATGGGAGAAGAACTTTCAGTACTTGTAGGACCGATGCTCATTTCCTATTCTAGCCTCCAAAAACAGATTCAGTTGCATTTTCCAGCGTGTTTTGGATGCGCCTTTGCAAATGTCTTACATCGACAAACTTATTTAGTACTATTTTGCAAATAGGGTTACATTGTTGCAACATTGTGTTCCCTAATTGCTTGATTTTTTAAATGCAACAATTGATAAAGACACCTGATAACTGCTCTGTGGAGTCTTATTTTGTGTCTACTTCTTATCTACATTTAATTCTCTACCTCTAATCAAGGCATTTTTAAATGCTGGGGGCTGCCAGGACGTGAGGCCTACCTAGACTTTAGATCTGAATTTGAATGTACTTGTGAACTAACTTAATTTCCTACTTCTAAATTCATTCCTAAATTCACTACTTACATGAATCCTGTAGTTGGGCATTTTGGGACTTCGATTGTGGGCATTGTTTTGTGTCCAGACCAGCAGCAGGTGGTGTGCATTTGCTGGAAAGGCATCGAAGACCTCCGATATGCTGCATCTCCTGATGTGTGTCTCCCTCAAGTGTCTGTCAGCAAATGCCTGCTAGACACCCCATTCCAAGCTGATTGTGACATCACGGTACATGCATCATAGAACAGGCATGCTAGAACATGGGTCTTCAACCTGCGACCCTCCAGCTGCTGTGGAACTACACATCCCAGCATGCCCTGCCTCAGTTTTAGCATACCTTAATAGCAAAACTGTGGCAGGGCATGCTGGGATGTGTAGTTTCACAGCAGCTGGAGGGCCACAGGATGAAGACCCATGTGCTAGAGCCAAGCCGCAGGTACATTGAATGCTAGCAAGCTGAATGTTTAAATCCTTTTTGTTCCGCAGCATTCCAATGCGGAAGATTCCATGGAACCAGAGATTATTCCATTGAGAAGGACATGCTGCCTGGATGACTGCACTGTGCAAATTAAGTCACGGAGCCAGTTGGCTTGTGGGTGGCTCTGGTGACTGGGTGGTTGGGTGGGCGGTGTGTCGGAGGTGGAGCACATGCAAATGAATGTGTATCATCCAGCTAGTGAGAGTGAAAACTCATGCAGGAGTGTGCCTGCTTGTCAGTGGGTTATGCACCTTGCCAGACGTCAAATCTACATGGAGCAGCTGGAGGGGACAAGAGCAGGTTTGCAAAATATAGATAGAAGAGCATATATGCTGGCGCATTCTCCATGATTGTGTCAGCTTATGTTTTGGTGCACTGCACTTTCCTCCACTAAGTTTTAGCTATTTTGGTTAAACGCAAGTGTAGTTGCTTCTCGCCCTTTTGGCTGTGATCTTGTATCGTGGTTAAAGAGTCTGCTGAAGGGATTGTTTTCTTCATTGGCAAAAGACCAAAGATATTCCAGGATGGAAGGCTTGGGAACACTATCCGTTTTTCAGTTGTGGAAGAGTTGAAAGACCGGATTGAATTACATTCTATAGTAAAGGATATCTTTGTATTTATTAATCCTCCCTTTATATGTGTCTGTCTTTCAATAAAGCTTCGGGCTTGTGATTCCCTCACCCTCTTACACTCCACACCCATAGCCTTATTAACTGTTGTATTATTGTATTGTTTAAATGTATAGTGCAGTTCATGATTTATAGTGTAGGCTGGCCTGTGCTGTAGTTCTTGAACTGTACTATACCGACAGCATTTGTATTGTGTTTTGGCTGTGCTGCAACACGGTACTTATGTGTGTAATGTTTATGTATGTTTTTTTGCTTCTTTATGTCAATAAAGACTGCTTTTTCAATCCAATATCTGAAAACAATCAATGTTTATCTTTGATGGCAATAGAAGTGGTATGATATTTGCTGCTTTTGAAAGGCAATATCTGATATGTCCCCTATCTGGGAACCATATATTAAATGGCTTTTCAGAAAAGGGAGATGGGAGAAGAGCTTTCAGTACTTGTAGGACCAATGCTCATTTCCTATTCTAGCCTCCAAAAACAGATTCAGTTGCATTTTCCAGCGTGTTTTGGATGCGCCTTTGCAAATGTCTTACATCGACAAACTTATTTAGTACTATTTTGCAAATAGGGTTACATTGTTGCAACATTGTGTTCCCTAATTGCTTGATTTTTTAAATGCAACAATTGATAAAGACACCTGATAACTGCTCTGTGGAGTCTTATTTTGCGTCTACTTCTTATCTCCACTATTCTGACTTCTCCTGTCTGCTTACTTTGTGCCTTCCAACGCACAATGCGAACTACAGGTAGTGCTGCAGGGCCCACACCCTTTTAGTTGCCTTACAGAGCAGCTCTGGAGCTATTACAGTGCCCAGCTGCTGCAAGTAATCAGCTTGAATGCTTCAGGGGCTGGGGCATAGCCAACATGAGCCCCACACCGAAGTAGGGTGGAGGTGTTTAATGCGAACTAGGGGTCATCCAAGCGCCGCAAAAGGCCGCCATGCCCTGCACGCCCCTTTTCTCTTTTCATATGCAGACGAGGGTTGAAGCCAACTTTGACCCACTGCTTGGATGACATCACCATATGCAAATCCATCTGCTGCAGGCCTTCCCCCAGGAATGCTTGCACTAGTTGTTGCATTTTGTTTGTTGTTTGGGGGTGCTTCAGTATTAGGTAGCCTTCTGCCCTCCCATGTTCATCTGAAAATATGTGTTCTCCCTGCAGTTGTTGTCCCCAGATGAGAGTTCCCTTGTGCTGCCTCAGTTGAATCTCCTTTACTTGACAGAGATGTGCCTGAGCAGCGGCCCTCCCCAGCCCTATCCCAAATCATACTTATTTTGCATAGGAGATACCATGGTCATGAAGATTGTTCTCCCAGGGTGAGGTTCATTCATTGCATTCTGGGTATGCTGACCCCTGTGATTTCCACAAATGTGGGAAACTCGACTGCATTATTTGTGGTAGTGGGGGGCTGTGTTTGTGCTTTCCTCTGGACAAAGTTGGCTTCAACCCTTGTCTGCATATGAAAAGAGAAAAGGGGCGTGCAGGGCATGGCAGCCTTTTGCGGCGCTTGGATGACCCCTAGCTCGCATTAAACACCTCCACCCTCCTTCGGTGTGGGGCTCATGTTGGCTATGCCCCAGCCCCTGAAGCATTCAAGCTGATTTCTTGCAGCAGCTGGGCACTGTAACAGCTCCAGAGCTGCTCTGTAAGGCAAATAAAAGGGTGTGGGACCTGCAGCACTACCTGTAGTTCGCATTGTGCGTTGGAAGGCAAAAAGTAAGCAGACGGGAGAAGTCAGGATAGTGCGCAAGGGCATAGAAGGGAGGGGCTCAAGAAAAGAGAAGTGGAAACAGACAGCAAACTAGGCTGGAGAGAGACCTGAGACAAAGAGATCTGAATTATACGAGAGCCGACCAGGGGAACACAAATTATGCAGTCAAGTTTCCCACATTTGGGGAAATCGCAGGAGCAGCACACCCAGAGTGCAATGGGTGAGCCTTGCCCTGGGAGAAGCACCTTCATGATCATAGTATCTCACCTGGCAGGTAAGTAGGAGTTGGGCTAGAGCTGGGGAGGGTCGCTGCTCGGGCACCCCCTTCTCAAGTGAAGGAGATCCAACTGAGGCAGCACAAGGAAACTCTTGAAAGAAGAACAAGGCTAGAGGAAGATCTGAGACAAAGAAATCTGACTTTTACCAGAGCTGACCAGAGGAAAGCACAAACACAGTCACTCACTACCACAAATAATGCAGTCAAGTTTCCCACATTTGGGGAAATCACAGGGGTCAGCATACCCAGAATGCAATGAATGAACCTCACCCTGGGAGAACAATCTTCATGACCATGGTATCTCCTATGCAAAATAAGTATGATTTGGGATAGGGCTGGGGAGGGCCGCTGCTCAGGCACATCTCTGTCAAGTAAAGGAGATTCAACTGAGGCAGCACAAGGGAACTCTCATCTGGGGACAACAACTGCAGGGAGAACACATATTTTCAGATGAACATGGGAGGGCAGAAGGCTGCCTAATACTGAAGCACCCCCAAACAACAAACCAAATGCAACAACTAGTACAAGCATTCCTGGGGGAAGGTCTGCAGAAGACGGATTTGCATACGGTGATGTCATCCAAGCAGTGGGCCAAAGTTGGCTGGAACCCTCATCTGCATATGAAAAGAGAAAAGGGGTATGCAGGGCATGGCGGCCTTTTGCGGCGCTTGGATGACCCCTAGTTCGCATTAAATACCCCCACCCTCCTTCTGTGTGGGGCTCATGTTGGCCATGCCCCAGCCCCTGAAGCATTCAAGCTGATTTCTTGCAGCAGCTGGGCACTGTAACAGCTCCAGAGCTGCTCTGTAAGGCAAGTAAAAGGGTGTAGGCCCTGCAGCACTACCTGTAGTTTGCATTGTGCATTGTAAGGCACAAAGTAAGCAGACGGGAGGAGAAGTCAGAATAGTGCACAAGGGTATAGAAGGGAGGGGCTCAAGAAAAAAGAAGTGGAAACAGACAGTAAACTAGGCTGGAGAGAGACCTGAGACAAAGAGATCTGAATTATATGAGAGCCGACCAGGGGAAACACATATTACGCAGTCAAGTTTCCCACATTTGGAGAAATCACAGGGGCAGCACACCCAGAGTGCAATGGGTGATCCTTGCCCAGGGAGAAGCAACTTCATGATCATAGTATCTCACCTGGCAGGTAAGTAGGAGTTGGGCTAGAG